>NW_026284395.1:0-84114 GCF_023373465.1 Oncorhynchus keta
GCAGCGGTTCCAAACCCACCGCTTGGCCAAAGAGCTCTATTTCCATCTCATTGGACTAAAGCAGCTGTTCCAAACCCACCGCTTGGCCAAAGAGCTCTATTTCCATCTCATTGGACTAAAGCAGCTGTTCCAAACCCACCTCTTGGCCAAAGAGCTCTATTTCCATCTCATTGGACTAAAGCAGCGGTTCCAAACCCACCGCTTGGCCAAAGAGCTCTATTTCCACCTCATTGGACTAAAGCAGCTGTTCCAAACCCACCTCTTGGCCAAAGAGCTCTATTTCCACCTCATTGGACTAAAGCAGCTGTTCCAAACCCACCGCTTGGCCAAAGAGCTCTATTTCCACCTCATTGGACTAAAGCAGCGGTTCCAAACCCACCGCTTGGCCAAAGAGCTCTATTTCCACCTCATTGGACTAAAGCAGCGGTTCCAAACCCACCTCTTGGCCAAAGAGCTCTATTTCCACCTAATTGGACTAAAGCAGCTGTTCCAAACCCACCTCTTGGCCAAAGAGCTCTATTTCCACCTCATTGGACTAAAGCAGCTGTTCCAAACCCACCTCTTGGCCAAAGAGCTCTATTTCCATCTCATTGGACTAAAGCAGCGGTTCCAAACCCACCGCTTGGCCAAAGAGCTCTATTTCCACCTCATTGGACTAAAGCAGCGGTTCCAAACCCACCTCTTGGCCAAAGAGCTCTATTTCCACCTAATTGGACTAAAGCAGCTGTTCCAAACCCACCTCTTGGCCAAAGAGCTCTATTTCCACCTCATTGGACTAAAGCAGCTGTTCCAAACCCACCGCTTGGCCAAAGAGCTCTATTTCCACCTCATTGGACTAAAGCAGCTGTTCCAAACCCACCGCTTGGCCAAAGAGCTCTATTTCCACCTCATTGGACTAAAGCAGCGGTTCCAAACCCACCTCTTGGCCAAAGAGCTCTATTTCCACCTAATTGGACTAAAGCAGCTGTTCCAAACCCACCTCTTGGCCAAAGAGCTCTATTTCCACCTCATTGGACTAAAGCAGCTGTTCCAAACCCACCTCTTGGCCAAAGAGCTCTATTTCCATCTCATTGGACTAAAGCAGCGGTTCCAAACCCACCGCTTGGCCAAAGAGCTCTATTTCCACCTCATTGGACTAAAGCAGCTGTTCCAAACCCACCTCTTGGCCAAAGAGCTCTATTTCCACCTCATTGGACTAAAGCAGCTGTTCCAAACCCACCGCTTGGCCAAAGAGCTCTATTTCCACCTCATTGGACTAAAGCAGCGGTTCCAAACCCACCGCTTGGCCAAAGAGCTCTATTTCCACCTCATTGGACTAAAGCAGCGGTTCCAAACCCACCTCTTGGCCAAAGAGCTCTATTTCCACCTAATTGGACTAAAGCAGCTGTTCCAAACCCACCTCTTGGCCAAAGAGCTCTATTTCCACCTCATTGGACTAAAGCAGCTGTTCCAAACCCACCGCTTGGCCAAAGAGCTCTATTTCCACCTCATTGGACTAAAGCAGCTGTTCCAAACCCACCGCTTGGCCAAAGAGCTCTATTTCCACCTCATTGGACTAAAGCAGCGGTTCCAAACCCACCTCTTGGCCAAAGAGCTCTATTTCCACCTAATTGGACTAAAGCAGCTGTTCCAAACCCACCTCTTGGCCAAAGAGCTCTATTTCCACCTCATTGGACTAAAGCAGCTGTTCCAAACCCACCGCTTGGCCAAAGAGCTCTATTTCCACCTCATTGGACTAAAGCAGCGGTTCCAAACCCACCGCTTGGCCAAAGAGCTCTATTTCCACCTCATTGGACTAAAGCAGCGGTTCCAAACCCACCTCTTGGCCAAAGAGCTCCATTTCCACCTAATTGGACTAAAGCAGCTGTTCCAAACCCACCTCTTGGCCAAAGAGCTCTATTTCCACCTCATTGGACTAAAGCAGCGGTTCCAAACCCACCGCTTGGCCAAAGAGCTCTATTTCCATCTCATTGGACTAAAGCAGCGGTTCCAAACCCACCGCTTGGCCAAAGAGCTCTATTTCCATCTCATTGGACTAAAGCAGCTGTTCCAAACCCACCGCTTGGCCAAAGAGCTCTATTTCCATCTCATTGGACTAAAGCAGCGGTTCTAAACCCACCGCTGGGCCAAAGAGCTCTATTTCCACCTCATTGGACTAAAGCAGCGGTTCCAAACCCACCGCTTGGCCAAAGAGCTCTATTTCCACCTCATTGGACTAAAGCAGCGGTTCCAAACCCACCTCTTGGCCAAAGAGCTCTATTTCCACCTCATTGGACTAAAGCAGCGGTTCCAAACCCACCTCTTGGCCAAAGAGCTCTATTTCCACCTCATTGGACTAAAGCAGCTGTTCCAAACCCACCTCTTGGCCAAAGAGCTCTATTTCCACCTCATTGGACTAAAGCAGCGGTTCCAAACCCACCTCTTGGCCAAAGAGCTCTATTTCCACCTCATTGGACTAAAGCAGCTGTTCCAAACCCACCTCTTGGCCAAAGAGCTCTATTTCCACCTCATTGGACTAAAGCAGCGGTTGACTCACCGCTTGGCCAAAACTCTATTTCCACCTAATTGGACTAAAGCAGCGGTTCCAAACCCACCGCTTAGCTCAAAGAGCTCTATTTCCACCTCATTGGGCTAAAGCAGCGGTTCCAAATCCCGATACACCGTTTAGTAAGCATGGCCCATTTGTTGTTGACGACAAGAAAATAGTGCTCTTATATTTAGTTTTAGCAGAAATTATTTGCCTTCTTTAAGATGAAGAAATATGACCCTAGTATCTGTTGTCATTCATCAGCAAACCCAACCTGTTCTTCGTAAATGTGTTTGTCAAAAAAAATGTTCGATGAGAAACAGTTAAAGTAGATCCTCTGTATATATGGAATTCAGTTTGTTCAACGTTGCAATCAAACTTATTTTTTAAAGATCATACTTTTAAAGTGAAAATTCTGAGTCTAAGCATAATTCTGTTTTGTGGAATTACCCGTCATCAATCTATACACAGTAGAGGGCTATATAACTTACCGTAGAGGGCTATATAACACCATGAGGGGCTATATAACACCGTAGAGGGCTATATAACACCGTAGAGGGGCTATATAACACCGTAGAGGGCTATATAACACCGTGAGGGGCTATATAACACCGTAGAGGGCTATATAACACCGTAGAGGGGCTATATAACTTACCCCGTGGGGGCTATATAACACCGTAGAGGGGCTATAACACCGTAGAGGGGCTATATAACACCGTAGAGGGGGCTATATAACACCGAGGGGCTATATAACACCGTAGAGGGGCTATACTCTTACCGTAGAGGGGCTATATAACACCGTAGAGGGGGCTATCAACACCGTAGAGGGCTATATAACACCGTAGAGGGGGCTATATAACACCGTAGAGGGCTATATAACACCGTGAGGGGCTATATAACACAGTAGAGGGGCTATATGCTGGTAAGAGGGCTATATAACACCGTGGGGGCTATATAACACCGTAGAGGGGGCTATATAACACAGTAGAGGGGCTATATAACACAGTAGAGGGGCTATATAACACAGTAGAGGCTATATAACACAGTAGAGGGGCTATATAACACAGTAGAGAGGCTATATAATAACACAGTAGAGGGCTATATAACACAGTAGAGGGGCTATATAAAACAGAGAGGGGCTATATAACACAGTAGAGAGGCTATATAACACAGTAGAGAGGCTATATAACACCGTAGAGGGGCTATATAACACAGTAGAGGGCTATATAACACAGTAGAGAGGCTATATAGCACAGTAGAGGGGCTATATAACACAGTAGAGGGGCTATATAACACAGTAGAGAGGCTATATAACACAGTAGAGGGGCTATATAACACAGTAGAGGGGCTATATAAAACAGTAGAGGGGCTATATAACACAGTAGAGAGGCTATATAACACAGTAGAGAGGCTATATAACACAGTAGAGAGGCTATATAACACAGCAGAGGGGCTATAACACAGTAGAGGGGCTATATAACACAGTAGAGAGGCTATAGCTATAACACAGTAGAGAGGCTATATAACACAGTAGAGAGGCTATATAACACAGTAGAGAGGCTATATAACACAGTAGAGAGGCTATATAACACAGTAGAGAGGCTATATGCAGTCTACTATCTAATACTAACAAGTGAGTGATTCAGACCATTATATCCGGATGAGATCCGGCCTCCGTCTCAAGACGAAGTGAAAGCAGAGAGAATAAAGGGTCATCTCTTTACAAAATGTTTTGTCTCCAACCTCATTGGTTAATAAAAACACACTAGACACTTTCAGCGAGTTCGGTAGCATACAGACTTTACACAGCGTATCAAATCGATGTGTGTGTGTGTGACAGACATCTGTCGCCATTCAAAGAGGCCGTAAACACATCGCTATCTACATCTTACAGAAGACCCATCAGTAGTTTAACACACTACCGTAGCCGACCAATCACAGACCAGGGCCCGCATTCACAAAAGGTTCTCGGAGTTAGGAGTGCTGATCTAGGATCAGTTTCTGTCTTTTAGATCAGAATGAATACGACAATACGGACACTGGAGAGGCACAGTCCCTCCTCCTCCTCCTCCTCTCTCCTAGCCTACACTAACCCCTCCTCCTCCTCTCTCCTAACCCCTCCTCCTCCTCTCTCCTCCTCCTCCTCTCTCCTAACCCCTCCTCCCTCTCTCCTCCTCCTCTCTCCCTAACCCCTCCTCCTCTCCTAACCCCTCCTCCTCTCTCCTAACCCCTCCTCCTCCTAACCCCTCCTCCTCTCTCCCTAACCCCTCCTCCTCTCTCCTAACCCCCCTCCTCTCTCCTAACCCCCTCCTCTCTCCTAACCCCCCTCCTCTCTCCTAGCCCCCCTCCTCTCTCCTAACCCCTCCTCCTCTCTCCTAACCCTCCTCCTCTCTCCTAACCCCTCCTCCTCTCCCTAACCCCTCCTCCTCTCTCCTAACCCCTCCTCCTCCTCCTAACCCCTCCTCCTCTCTCCTAACCCCCTCCTCCTCTCTCCTAACCCCTCCTCTCTCCTAACCACTCCTCCTCTCTCATAACCCCTCCTCCTCTCTCATAACCCCTCCTCCTCTCTCATAACCACTCATCTCTTTTCTTCCACCTCATCATGTTTTTTCCCTTCTCCAAACCGTAAAGTATCCCAGGAGCCTCCAGAGCAGAGGGTTTTAGGATCATATGACAGCCTTTCTAAGTGGCACCCTATTCCCTATGTAGTGCACTACTTTTGACCAGGACCCATAGGGCACTACAGTATTTAGGGAATAGGGTGCCTTTTGGGACGGAGGCCTTTTCTTCTGCTTTCACTTCAGGGTGTCAACAAACAAGTCAGTTCAGTTTCTCTCTCTGAACTTGCTCTTTTTTCCCCTACTAGTTGTTCTGCTTCTCCTCCCGTTTCTATCTGTACCAGGCACTACTGAGAGAACACATTGGGGTTGGCTGATACAACACTCAGTAAAGTGAGATAAGAGTGTAGGGGAGGGGGAGAGGGAGAAGGGGAGGAGAGAAAGAAAGAGCGAGAGGAGGGGGGAGAGAGAGGAGCGGGGAGGAGAGAGGGGGGAGGGAGAGGGGAGGAGCAGGGAGGAGAGAGGGGGGGGGGGGGAGAGGAGCGGGGAAGGGAGGAGAGAGGAGCGGGGAGAGAGTGAAAGCACTGGGTCAAGATCAGAGTTTGAAGTCAGAGTGAGAGCTTGCAGGTCACTTTGCTTCCACTTTCTGTCTACATGTGTTTGCATCAGAGGCGGTTGGTGCCGTTTATGAAGAGGGAGGATTAAACTCTTTTATGAGCACTACAGCATATTGGATGACTGTCATTCGTACTTCGCACTCCATTCACCCAGTTCAATATAACATTGATAGGGTTTAGGCTACTACATGATACTCTGTCCTTATACCCATCATGAGGTTGCTACAACCAGGCCTAAACCCTATACCCATTACGAGGTTGCTACAACCAGGCCTAAACCCTATACCCATCACGAGGTTGCTACAACCAGGCCTAAACCCTACACCCATCATGTGGTTTCTGCAACCAGGCCTAAACCCTACACCCATCATGAGGTTGCTGCAACCAGGCCTAAACCCTACACCCATCATGAGGTTGCTGCAACCAGGCCTAAACCCTACACCCATCATGAGGTTGCTACAACCAGGCCTAAACCCTACACCCATCATGAGGTTTACAACCAGACCTAAACCCTACACCCATCATGAGGTTGCTACAACCAGACCTAAACCCTACACCCATCATGAGGTTGCTACAACCAGGCCTAAACCCTACACCCATCATGAGGTTGCTACAACCAGGCCTAAACCCTACACCCATCATGTGGTTGCTACAACCAGGCCTAAACCCTACACCCATCATGTGGTTTCTGCAACCAGGCCTAAACCCTACACCCATCATGAGGTTGCTGCAAACCAGGCCTAAACCCTAAACCCATCATGAGGTTGCTGCAACCAGGCCTAAACCCTACACCCATCATGAGGTTGCTACAACCAGGCCTAAACCCTACACCCATCATGAGGTTGCTACAACCAGGCCTAAACCCTACACCCATCATGTGGTTTCTGCAACCAGGCCTAAACCTACACCCATCATGTGGTTGCTGCAACCAGGCCTAAACCCTACACCCATCATGTGGTTGCTGCAACCAGGCCTAAACCCTACACCCATCATGAGGTTGCTACAACCAGGCCTAAACCCTACACCCATCATGAGGTTGCTACAACCAGGCCTAAACCCTACACCCATCATGAGGTTGCTACAACCAGGCCTAAACCCTACACCCATCATGAGGTTGCTACAACCAGGCCTAAACCCTACACCCATCATGAGGTTGCTACAACCAGGCCTAAACCCTACACCCATCATGAGGTTGCTACAACCAGGCCTAAACCCTACACCCATCATGAGGTTGCTACAATCAGGCCTAAACCCTACACCCATCATGAGGTTGCTACAACCAGGCCTAAACCCTACACCCATCATGAGGTTGCTACAACCAGGCCTAAACCCTACATCCATCATGAGGTTGCTACAACCAGGCCTAAAACCCTACACCCATCATGAGGTTGCTACAACCAGGCCTAAACCCTACACCCATCATGAGGTTGCTACAACCAGGCCTAAACCCTACACCCATCATGAGGTTGCTACAACCAGGCCTAAACCCTACACCCATCATGAGGTTGCTACAACCAGGCCTAAACCCTACACCCATCATGAGGTTGCTTACAACCAGGCCTAAATCGCAATAATCTAGTTGTGTTTTCATGTTTCTGAGCGTTTAGGTGCTTGTTCTCATGTTGTCTTTTTGGTCTCGTCTCCTTGGCTCCTCTGTGCATCTTCCCATTTACACCAGAGATCTGGATATAAATGACGAGATGCTCATGTCTCAGCCCTAACAAAATGGGAATTGTTGTCCCAAAGGCAGAAAGGCAAGCGACAAGCTTAGGTCCAAAACAAGCCTATAGAAATGCATTGGGCTGACTGTGGACAGATTTTGGAGTAAAACCTCTTGCTTCGCCTCTTCCTCTATGATTTACACACACACACCAAGCCCCTCCCCTCACACCAAGCCCCTCCTCACACCAAGCCCCTCCTCACACCAAGCCCCTCCCCTCACACCCCCTCCCCTCACACCAAGCCCCTCCCCTCACACCAAGCCCCTATTAGATTATTGTCAATAAATCAAATCAAAAACATTGAGATATGATATCTAGGACATATCACCCAGCCCTAATTCTACTAACATTTTGCCATGGAACAGAGAATAATTAACAGTTTTACAGCTCATTCCCTACAATTCTTCACATTTTGTCACAGGCTGGAGGCAAAAGTTTAGCAGTTTTTAAATATGATAACTGATGATCAATGGACTCCAACCCGGTCTGTAATTCAACCATGCTCACTACACGTTTAGACTCATGCTCACTACACGTTTAGACTCATGCTCACTACACGTTTAGACTCATGCTCACTACACGTTTAGACTCATGCTCACTACACGTTTAGACTCATGCTCACTACACGTTTAGACTCATGCTCACTACACGTTTAGACTCATGCTCACTACACGTTTAGACTCATGCTCACTACACGTTTAGACTCATGCTCACTACACGTTTAGACTCATGCTCACTACACATTTAGACTAATGCTCACTACACATTTAGACTAATGCTCACTACACATTTAGACTAATGCTCACTACACATTTAGACTAATGCTCACTACACATTTAGACTAATGCTCACTACACATTTAGACTAATGCTCACTACACATTTAGACTAATGCTCACTACACGTTTAGACTAATGCTCACTACACGTTTAGACTAATGCTTACTACAAGTTTAGATAGCTGGCCGCTAGACAAATCCCCCCCCCCCAAAAAAAAAATGGCTGACAGCTGATGCAAAAGCAATCATCTAAAATGTCACCTTGTGTATTCTATTACTCTAACTGTCAACAGTAAGTTGAGACCCCGAACCCCGACTGAGTTCACCTCCGCGGGCCTACAGTTGCCCATCCCTGATTTAGACAGTGTGTTTAATAAGAATCTGCTTTTGTTTTCAGTATGTGTGTGTGTGTCAAGACACGATACTTCCATTACTGCTGTGTCACTGGACTCTTCCTCAAAATGCTAGTCTCTCTCTCTCCTGGTAACATAGTAACTAAAACTAGGAGGAAGTAAGGACATTCTATGAGATGTTAGTCTCCCTCTCCCCCCTGGTAACATAGTAACTAAAACTAGGAGGAAGTAAGGACATTCTATGAGATGTTAGTCTCTCTCTCCCCCCTGGTAACATAGTAACTAAAACTAGGAGGCAGTAAGGACATTCTATGAGATGTTAGTCTCTCTCTCCCCCCTGGTAACATAGTAACTAAAACTAGGAGGAAGTAAGGACATTCTATGAGATGTTAGTCTCTCTCCCCTGGTAACATAGTAACTAAAACGAGGAAGTAAGGACATTCTATGAGATGTTAGTCTCTCTCCCCTGGTAACATAGTAACTAAAACTAGGAGGAAGTAAGGACATTCTATGAGATGTTAGTCTCTCTCCCCTGGTAACATAGTAACTAAAACTAGGAGGAAGTAAGGACATTCTATGAGATGTTAGTCTCTCTCTCTCCCTTGGTAACATAGTAACTAAAACTAGGAGGAAGTAAGGACATTCTATGATATGTTAGTCTCTCTCCCCTGGTAACATAGTAACTAAAACTAGGAGGAAGTAAGGACATTCTATGAGATGTTAGTCTCTCTCCTGGTAACATAGTAACTAAAACTAGGAGGAAATAAGGACATTCTATGAGATGTTAGTCTCTCTCTCTCTCCCGGTAACATAGTAACTAAAACTAGGAGGAAATAAGGACATTCTATGAGATGTTAGTCTCTCTCTCTCTCCCGGTAACATAGTAACTAAAACTAGGAGGCAGTAAGGACATTCTGTGAGATGCTGTATCTGGAGCGCCTACAGAGAGATAATGAAAGAATGTGCTTCTGTTTGTGTGTTAAAAAGGTGAAATGTACAAAGATAAGATAACTTCTGACATTTGTTGTTCTGTCTGCAGGGTGACATTAGCGCTCATTCTGACACACACACACAAGATCCCGTGCACAACTTAGACACAGACTCCTTTCACACCACTGAGCTGGTTAGAGCAGTGTAGGACAAGACAATTTAGTCTAGGGGTTTCTGGGAAAAACATGCCCTCTCTGGAATGGCTATATACAATCGAAGTCAGACATTTACATATCGGCCTGGAGTCACTCGGCCTGGAGTCACTCGGCCTGGAGTCACTCGGCCTGGAGTCACTCGGCCTGGAGTCACTCGGCCTGGAGTCACTCGGCCTGGAGTCACTCGGCCTGGAGTCACTCGGCCTGGGTCACTCGGCCTGGAGTCACTCTGTCATGTTTGGCCTACTTGTTAGATGTGTGTATACAGTTGAAGTCGGAAGTTCACATACAACTTAGCCAAATATATTTTAAACCCAGTTTTTCACAATTCCTGACATTTAATCCTAGTAAATATTCCCTGTCTTAGATCAGCTAGGATCACCACTTTATTTTAAGAATGTGAAATGTCAGAATAATAGTAGAGAGAATTCATTACTTCAGCATTTATTTATTTCATCACATTCCCAGTGGGTCAGAAGTTTACATAAAGTCAATTAGTATTTGACAGCATTGCCTTTAAATTGTTTAACTTGGGTCAAACGTTTCAGGTAGCCTTCCACAAGCTTCCCACAATAAGTTGGGTGAATTTTGGCCCGTTCCTCCTGACAGAGCTGGTGTAACTGAGTCAGGTTTGTAGACCTCCTTGCTCGCACACGCTTTTTCAGTTCTGCCCACTAATTTTCTATGGGATTGAGGTCAGGGCTTTCTGATGGTCACTCCAATACCTTGACTTTGTTGTCCTTAAGCCATTTGCCACAGCTTTGGAAGTATGCTTGGGGTCATTGTCCATTTGTAAGACCCATTTGTGACCAAGCTTTAACTTCCTGACTGATGTCTTGAGATGTTGCTTCAATATATCCACGTAATTTTCCCGCCTCATGATGCCATCTATTTTGAGAAGTGCACCAGTCCCTCCTGCAGCAAAGCACCCCCACAACATGATGCTGCCACCCCCGTGCTTCATGATTGGGAAGGTGTTCTTCGGCTTGCAAGCATCCCCCTTTTTCCTCCAAACATAACGATGGTCATTATGGCCAAACAGTTCTATTTTTTTGTTTCAGCAGAGTACATTTCTCCAAAAGGCAGTTGGAGCAGTGGCTTCTTCCTTGCTGAGTGGCCTTTCAGGTTGTGTCGATATAGGACTCGTTTTACTGTGGCTATAGATACTTTTGTACCGGTTGCTCCAGCATCTTCACATCTTCACTTGCTGTTGCTCTGGAATTGATTTTGCACCAAAGTACGTTCATCTCTAGGAGACAGAATGAGTCTCCTTCCTGAACGGTATGACGGCTGCATGGTCCCATGGTGTTTATACTTGCGTACTGTTGTTTGTACAGATGGGCGTGGTACCTTCAGGCATTTGGAAATTGCTCCCAAGGACGAACCAGACTTGTGGAGGTCTACAATTTTCTTTCTGAGGTCTTGGCTGATTTCTTTTGATTTTCCCTGATGTCAAGCAAAGAGGCACGGAGTTAGAAAGTTGGCCTTGAAACACATCCACAGGTACACCTCCAATTGACTCAAATTATGTCAATTAGCCTATCAGAAGCTTCTAAAGTCATGACATCATTTTCTGGAATCTTCCAAGCCTTTAAAAAACAGTCAACTTAGTGAATGTAAACTTCTGACCCACTAGAAATGTGATACAGTGAATTATAAAGGTGAAATAATCTGTAAACAATTGTTGGAAATATTACTCGTGTCATGCACCAAGTAGATGTCCCAACCGACTTGCCAAAACTATAGTTTGTTAACAAGAAATGTGTGGAGTGGTTGAAAAACGAGTTAAATGTGTAAGTGTATGAAATCTTCCGACTTCAACTGTATTTAATGTTGTGTTTATTAGTAGCCAACAAGAAAGCCAAACGTATATAAAATGTTGTGTTTATTAGTAGCAAATAAGTAGGCAAAACAAATGTTTAAATTTGACAAATCAGTGCTGTAGGAGTTGTCACTCTTCCAGTATCTTGATACCAGGAAGTAAAAAAGTAAGGAAACCTAGCGTTGGACGGTAAACACTCCTAGCGTTGGACGGTAAACACTCCTAGCGTTGGACGGTAAACACTCCTAGCGTTGGACGGTAAACACTCCTAGCGTTGGACGGTAAACACTCCTAGCGTTGGACGGCATTCAACACCATAGTACCCTCCAAGCTCGTCATCAAGCTCGAGACCCTGGGTCTCGAACCCGCCCTGTGCAACTGGGTACTGGACTTCCTGACGGGCCGCCCCCAGGTGGTGAGGGTAGGCAACAACATCTCCTCCCCGCTGATCCTCAACACGGGGGCCCCACAAGGGTGCGTTCTGAGCCCTCTCCTGTACTCCCTGTTCACCCACGACTGCGTGGCCACGCACGCCTCCAACTCAATCATCAAGTTTGCGGACGACACAACAGTAGTAGGCTTGATTACCAACAACGACGAGACGGCCTACAGGGAGGGAGGTGAGGGCCCTCGGAGTGTGGTGTCAGGAAAATAACCTCACACTCAACGTCAACAAAACTAAGGAGATGATTGTGGACTTCAGGAAACAGCAGAGGGAACACCCCCCTATCCACATCGATGGAACAGTAGTGGAGAGGGTAGCTAGTTTTAAGTTCTTCGGCATACACATCACAGACAAACTGAATTGGTCCACTCACACTGACAGCGTCGTGAAGAAGGCGCAGCAGCGCCTATTCAACCTCAGGAGGCTGAAGAAATTCGGCTTGTCACCAAAAGCACTCACAAACTTCTACAGATGCACAATCGAGAGCATCCTGGCGGGCTGTATCACCGCCTGGTACGGCAACTGCTCCGCCCTCAACCGTAAGGCTCTCCAGAGGGTAGTGAGGACTGCACAACGCATCACCGGGGCAAACTACCTGCCCTCCAGGACACCTACACCACCCGTTGTTACAGGAAGGCCATAAAGATCATCAAGGACATCAACCACCCGAACCACTGCCTGTTCACCCCGCTATCATCCAGAAGGCGAGGTCAGTACAGGTGCATCAAAGCTGGGACCGAGAGACTGAAAAACAGCTTCTATCTCAAGGCCATCAGACTGTTAAACAGCCACCACTAACATTGAGTGGCTGCTGCCAACACACTGTCATTGACACTGACCCAACTCCAGCCATTTTAATAATGGGAATTGATGGGAAATTATGTAAATATATCACTAGCCACTTTAAACAATGCTACCTTATATAATGTTACTTACCCTACATTATTCATCTCATATGCATATGTATATACTGTACTCTACATCATCGACTGCATCCTTATGTAACACATGTATCACTAGCCACTTTAACTATGCCACTTTGTTTACTTTGTCTACACACTCATCTCATATGTATATACTGTACTCGATACAATCTACTGTATGCTGCTCTGTACCATCACTCATTCATATATCCTTATGTACATGTTCCTTATCCCCTTACACTGTGTATAAGACAGTAGTTTTGGAATTGTTAGTTAGATTACTTGTTGGTTATCACTGCATTGTCGGAACTAGAAGCACAAGCATTTCGCTACACTCGCATTTAACATCTGCTAACCATGTGTATGTGACAAATAAAATTTGATTTGATTTGATTTGACTCCTAGCGTTGGACGGTAAACACTCCTAGCGTTGGACGGTAAACACTCCTAGCGTTGGACGGTAAACACTCCTAGCGTTGGACGATAAACACTCCTAGCGTTGGACGATAAACACTCCTAGCGTTGGACGATAAACACTCCTAGCGTTGGACGATAAACACTCCTAGCGTTGGACGATAAACACTCCTAATGTTTCTTACAGAGTCACAATATTTTACATAGTCGTTTTTTAAAAAAAATTTAAGGACCTAAGTGTTTAATCTGCTTTACGTTTTCTTTTGTTGGCCAAAGAAAGTCTGGTCCGGTAGCACAGTCACAATCTGGTCCGGTAGCACAGTCACAATCTGGTCCGGTAGCACAGTCACACTCTGGTCCGCGGTAGCACAGTCACACTCTGGTCCGCGGTAGCACAGTCACACTCTGGTCCGCGGTAGCACAGTCATACAGGGATTGTGACAAACCTTCTTCTCATGTGTTAAGTCAAAGAGGCTGAGTGTGGACGTGTTTTAACACCAGTCTCATTAGTCACTCCCATCCTACAGGCTGTCATCACACATCATCCTAATGGCTTGATAATGAAGCTAGAATACAGGCTTCCCCTGTTAGAGGACAAATCACACACACAGTTTTAATGGAGCGGTCGTCCACTTGAACAAGCCTGTTCTCCAAGCAGGGCAAGGTTAAGTTTCATCAGCATTCAGCTGGTCTCGCCAGTCTCTGGTTAAGACTACACACATGCGCAAAACACACACAAACTTTCTCCAAACCCACACAACACGTCCCTTAACACCTGCCCTCCTTAACAAAACCCGTGCACTCACTGGCCCCCCTCTTCTACATCTCACACACACACACCATAGCCAACATCCTCCAGCAACCATCCTCTAGACAGAGAGACAGACAGACAGGACAGGGCCCCGCTTTGAGTTGGCCACCAAAACAAAGGCAGCTTTCAGCCACTCTGATCCCTGAACAAAAGGAGAAACTCAACACGGAGAAGAGGAGAGAGGACCACTCCACTCCAGCCGTACATTCAAACTGCGTCCCCAGATAACACCCTATTCCCTATGTACCGCGCTACTATGGACCGGGCGCATAGGGCTCTGTTCAAAAGTAGTGCACTACATAGGGAATATGGCGTCAGTTGGGACACAGGCCTCTTCACTACAACAGCAGACCGATATGAAAGATGTCCCTTTCTCACCAGAACAATGGTTAGTTATGACCAAGTGACCGGAGGCTGTTTTTAAAGGGGTTTAACAGGTGTAAAACTATCCCTGCCTGGTTGAGGTATCTGGCCTGGGAGGAGTAGAGAAACAAGGGGGTTGAGGTATCTGGCCTGGGAGGAGTAGAGAAACAAGGGGGGTTGAGGTATCTGTCCTGGGAGGACCAGAGAAACAAGGGGGTCGAGGTATCTGTCCTGGGAGGACCAGAGAAACAAGGGGGTCGAGGTAACTGAGCTGGGAGGGTCAGAGAAACAAGGGGGTCGAGGTATCTGCCCTGGGAGGGTCAGAGAAACAAGGGGTTGAGGTAACTGAGCTGGGAGGGTCAGGGAAACAAGGGGGTCGAGGTAACTGAGCTGGGAGGGTCAGAGAAACAAGGGGGTCGAGGTAACTGAGCTGGGAGGACCAGAGAAACAAGGGGGTTGAGGTATCTGGCCTGGGAGGACCAGAGAAACGAGGGGGTTGAGGTAACTGAGCTGGGAGGACCAGAGAAACAAGGGGGTCGAGGTAACTGAGCTGGGAGGACCAGAGAAACAAGGGGTTGAGGTAACTGAGCTGGGAGGACCAGAGAAACAAGGGGTTGAGGTAACTGAGCTGGGAGGACCAGAGAAACAAGGGGGTTGAGGTAACTGAGCTGGGAGGACCAGAGAAACAAGGTGAGTGTAGGGTGGGGATCAGAAAGGGGTGAGAGAGGGGGTTAGAGGTGTCAACAGTGAGGGGGTGCTGCCTGGACTCGTCAGCAGCGTGAGCCCCAACAGTCATGAGCTGAGTCCCATGTGGCACCCTGGCCACAGGGCTCTGGTTAAAAGTAGTGTAATATATAATGGCACCCTGGCCATAGGGCTCTGGTTAAAAGTAGTGTAATATATAATGGCACCCTGGCCATAGGGCTCTGGTTAAAAGTAGTGTAATATATAATGGCACCCTGGCCATAGGGCTCTGGTTAAAAGTAGTGTAATATATAATGGCACCCTGGCCATAGGGCTCTGGTTAAAAGTAGTGTACTATATAATGGCACCCTGGCCATAGGGCTCTGGTTAAAAGTAGTGTACTATATAATGGCACCCTGGCCATAGGGCTCTGGTTAAAAGTAGTGTAATATATAATGGCACCCTGGCCATAGGGCTCTGGTTAAAAGTAGTGTACTATATAATGGCACCCTGGCCATAGGGCTCTGGTTAAAAGTAGTGTACTATATAATGGCACCCTGACCATAGGGCTCTGGTTAAAAGTAGTGTAATATATAATGGCACCCTGACCATAGGGCTCTGGTTAAAAGTAGTGTAATATATAATGGCACCCTGGCCATAGGGCTCTGGTTAAAAGTAGTGTAATATATAATGGCACCTGGCCATAGGGCTCTGGTTAAAGTAGTGTAATATATAATGGCACCCTGGGCCATAGGGCTCTGTTAAAAGTAGTGTACTATAAAGGGAATAGTGTAGGTAACACCCTGAACTCCACTGATGTTAACTGAACCAGTTTGAACTTCATTAAAAAGACTCCTTCTGTGGCGTTCCCATGACAACCGACCTGGGGAACGGGGGGGGGTAGGATGATGGGGAGGGGTGTTTGTCTGATTTGAGGCTCCTGCTGAGAAAGAAGTCTCACGCTTGGCCCCCCATCTCATCTTCTCACATAGTCACCCCCAACTACCAGGAACATGTAAACAGAGGAGAAACACATGGTTCAGACTATAGAGTCTAGTAGTTACAGGGGTGCAATGTTCTCTACCGAGGCCGCAAGGATTAGGGACTATTTAGAGTTTTGGGGTCAACGTTTGAGGGCTCATCGGTTGAATTTGAGGAGTTAATCTGATTCAATGATGTCCTTTTGAATAAAGAAGCAACCGGTTGGGTGGAACCACTACAGACGTCGCCCCACTGGTAGAGCAGCTGGTGATTGGTGGTCCGCCCCACTGGTAGAACCGATGCACTGGTAGAGCAGCTGTTGATATGTGGGCCCCCCCCCACAGGTAGAACAGCCGGTGATTGGTGGGCCCGCCCCCACTGGTAGAACAGCCAGTGATTGGTGGGCCCGCCCACTGGTAGAACAGCCAGTGATTGGTGGGCTTGATTCATCAACAGTTCATGCAGTCTACCACTAACAAGCCTAGAAAGCAAGTAACCTCAGTCCCAGACTGGAACCTAGAATACATCTCAGCAGATATTACAGGTTCTATGAACAAAGTCTGACACACGACTTACAGCGTCAGTGACACACACACACACACACACACACACACACACACACACACACACACACACACACACGGAATGCAGGCAAACTGCAATCCCGTTCATAAGAAACTGTTAGAAATTATTTACTGTGTGAGAGTCTAAAACAACACTTAAGCTGTCTGTACTCTGAGCTTTTCCATCAGAAAGGACCCATGAGCACCCAGAAGACTTATACACAGAGGGCACGTCCCCCCCCCCCCTAAGATTTGTCCTCGATTCAGCTTCAGCTGAAGCCAACTTCATAAAATTGCGATAAATCAAGTTAAGAGTAGTTATCTTGTCCAACTATCTTAGCTGGGATGCCTGCTGGCCTGGTAGACTTCAGAGAAAAAGTGATAACTAAAATGTAGTGAATAACTCACATTCCTTTCGGTCTTTTATCCAGATTTGAGCAGAGGTGCACAGAAGTATATTCATCTTCTTTAATATAGATAAATAACCACCAGACAGGATCGTATAGATTAGCTCAAGAGTGTGCTTAGATATGCAGAAAAATTAGACATTCAAATCCATAAATTATGCATTTCTGTTTATTACAGATCAGGGACAAATTATGTCATTTTTGTTTCCGTGATTCCTGTTAATGTGCTGTACTTCATGTGCTGTACTTCATGTACTGTACTTCATGTACTGTACTTCATGTACTGTACTTCAATAACCCCAAAACAATATAGATATTTTCAAACTCAAGGCGCCATGTCATAGCTGACAGACTGTTCTATATTCAGACATCTTTGAATCTTAATTCAGAGCAGATATTTAAAAACAGGGTGTTTGAGGGAACGTGATCATGAAACCCAGATGGAGATTTTACTGTAATTCTGTTATCAAAGTCTACATCTGCACAGTTCTTCCACTAAGTTAGTTTTTGCTACATTTACCAGCAACAACTTGTTCAACGTGGTCCTTGTGCCGAGACTTGTATGGTTTGATAAACGTTTGATAAAAGTTTGTGTTTGGCATATATTTTAAAGTTTTTAAAAAGTCAAGCGTAATTTGGTTAGCGTGGAATTGCCCACTCGTATTTACAACGATCCCATTCAATTCACAATCAACTTAACAGCTAACTAAAAAAAAAATACATTAATTTGTATTTATTCTGGGTGTGTGAACAGATCTTAAGGGCCAGTAACATCTGTGTTGGCCACATCTTTCCCCTCCGTCTCTAAAACACAGAGGGAAAAACCCCACTAAGTCCAGCGAGGTGATCAGATCAACAACTCTGAAGTAAAAGTGAAAGAAAGTCTCTCAGCCAGTCATCTCTGGCATCGATGAGAGAGGCATGTTCACACTGGGGGGCAGGAGGGGGCAAGGCATGTCCACACTGGGGGCAGGAGGGGCAGGCATGTCCACACTGGGGGGCAGGAGGGGGCAAGGCACGTCCACACTGGGAGACTGGCCAACTGATGTCATCGGTGTACTCACCACCCACCCACTAATGTGATACCATTAGGGTGCCCACCAATCACACACAGCTTGCTCTGCCCACCAATCACACACACAGCTTGCTCTGCCCACCAGTCCCACACACAGCTAGCTCTGCCCACCAGTCCCACACAGCTAGCTCTGCCCACCAGTCCCACACACAGCTAGCTCTGCCCACCAGTCCCACACACAGCTAGCTCTGCCCACCAGTCCCACACACAGCTAGCTCTGCCCACCAGTCCCACACACAGCTAGCTCTGCCCACCAGTCCCACACACAGCTAGCTCTGCCCACCAGTCCCACACACAGCTAGCTCTGCCCACCAGTCACACACAGCTAGCTCTGCCCACCAGTCACACACACAGCTAGCTCTGCCCACCAGTCACACACAGCTTGCTCTGCCCACCAGTCACACACACAGCTTGCTCTGCCCACCAGTCACACACAGCTTGCTCTGCCCACCAGTCACACACACACAACTTGCTCTGCCCACCAGTCACACACACACAGCTAGCTCTGCCCACCAGTCACACACACACAGCTAGCTCTGCCCACCAGTCACACACACAGCTAGCTCTGCCCATCAGTCACACACACACAGCTAGCTCTGCCCACCAGTCACACACACAGCTAGCTCTGCCCAGCAGTCACACACACAGCTAGCTCTGCCCAGCAGTCACACACAGCTAGCTCTGCCCAGCAGTCACACACACACAGCTAGCTCTGCCACAGAGTTACATACAACAACTGTAATAAAACAAACATACACTATTGAGTTTAACCAAGATCACATTTAAAATGACCCATGTCGACATTGTCCTGTATAACTGCATTTAAATACACAGAGAGGAGATATGAAACCAGACTGATCGTCTGTTATAGAGGAGATATGAAACCAGACTGATAGTCTTGTTATAGAGAGGAGATATGAAACCAGACTGATAGTCTGTTATAGAGAGGACACATGAAACCAGACTGATAGTCTGTTATAGAGAGGAGAGATATGAAACCAGACTGATAGTCTGTTATAGAAGGAGGAGATATGAAACCAGACTGATAGTCTGTTATAGAAAGGAGGAGATATGAAACCAGACTGATAGTCTGTTATAGAGAGGAGATATGAAACCAGACTGATAGTCTGTTATAGAGAGGAGATATGAAACCAGACTGATAGTCTGTTATAGAAGGAGATATGAAACCAGACTGATAGTCTGTTATAGAGAAGGAGATATGAAACAAGACATAGTCTGTTAATGTTGCTAGTTACATACAGTGCTACCAGTATGTAGGTTGAGTTCTGTGTGTCTGTATCTGTTAGAACAGCTACTGTAAACACACACTAGTCTGATGCTGCCCTGAAGGTCTCCCCTGCTTCCCTGACCTGCTACTGAGTTGAGTCCCAAATGGCAAACTATCCTTTATATAGCACCCTATGAGGACTGGTCAACAGTAGTGTACTATGTAGGGAATAGGATGCCATATGGGACACAGCCCAAAACTCTCTCTCCAGCAGGGAGACGGTTTTGAACACACAGCCTCTGCTTTGGCCATCATTGGTCTGCTAGAAACAAGTTCGAAACAACCTCTGTTCTGGGGCCCGTGTTCAAAACAGGAGCGCTGATCTAGGATCAGGCCCTCTCTCTGTCCATGTAATATTATCCATTACAACAGATAAGACAAAACAGATGTGAGATCAGCCTTGAGATAATATAATATACATGGTCCCTGGCAAAAAAAAAAACGGTGAATGCTGCGTGAAGAAGAAGTACTTGGCAGTATGTTCCACGTGTCGGAAGTATCATCTACACTATAGAACGTGTGGAGGTCAGTGGATGGAAGGATTCCACACTATTCAACCTTCCGTTTTAGTTTGAACGTTCGGACACAATATCAAATACAACCGGAAGGAATGGAACTCATACCCAACGTGGGAGAACATTCTAGACCAGCTAATGGAAGAAGACAAACCAGAACAGATGCGTTATTTTTTTTCCCATAACAATAAGATAAACCCTAAGTCTGTCAGAGACGGAAAAAGGCATGTTTCAGACGTCCATATTCAATTTCAGATTTTTTTTTATAACACCTCTCAAATAAATAAATAAATATATATATATATATATATATATATATATATATATAACACTACAAGAAACGTTGCAATGTTGAACAACAAAGTGTGTATATTTTGATCATGAAGCATCAATGATTCCGCATATAACTTCACTACAAATGTATCCACATCATCAGGAGAACAGACGTTACGGTTAGAAAGTTCCAATGCCTGGGATACGACTGGTCTCAATTACAGACGTTAGTGTTTGAGTCCTGTGTTCAACCAACAGTTCCACACACACACACGCCACATCAGCAGTAACTGATGAAAACACAGGACCATTGTTTTACCATCCCAACGTTTTATATCCCCCGAATTATGTTTAAATTCATCATTCTACATACCTCCCGTTCCACTTTTTTAATCTTCCAAAGGGCTCATTAAAATGTCAAGCGTGTCACCCCCAAAAACAATTGCGCTTCAATCCGAGGAAAAACGTAGGCTCACCATTTGGAGAAAAAAAAAACCTACAAATCATATTGTGTAATACCAATGCGCAAAGTTTGCCTGGTATAATTACTTACGGTTTGGCGTAAAGTTTGTAGGGGGAATAAAAAGTTGGTGCAACAGGCCAGTCGGTCTCCTTGTCCTGTTGTGTGTGAGCTGTCTGTCTGTTGGACTTTGGACTGGTAATAACAAAGCCAAGAGTGAACAACACGACGCGGAGCGGAGCGCGGACGGGACCGAGTGGAGATCCGAGCTCTAGTGCCGGGCGTTACGTAACCAGCTGTTAACTTTAGAAAGGCTCAGCGTCAGCAAGCAAGCATGTTAGTGTAACAGCTCGGAACAGAGCGAGGGAAATCCCTCTGTCGTCTCCCACCATTTTAGCGAGCCTGCGCGCAATGCCCTTCTTTAACCCCTAAATCCCCGTGACGCTCGAGCGTAATTATCATGTCTGTATAGAACAAACATCAGATGCATTGATTGGGTAGGCCTACAGAGACTGGAAAGTGTATTTCTTTTCATATACCATTGCGTTGACCTACATTGAGGTATAAGTCAACCGGATGATGTAGTGAAGAGACGTTTGACTTTATAGATAGATGGGTTTTATTGCAGGTTGAAAGGAGGTTGATGTTGTCGGTAGGGGCTATACTGTCATGAAACCATTAAGCTGTGGCCCAAAGCTGCAGCTACTAATAGCAACAATACCCCGTGGCGCAGAGTCTATTCCGACCATTCTCATTGGACAGATAAAGGCAGAGCCCCCATGAGCTTTGGACTAGTAACCTGAAGGTTGCAAGATCGAATCCCCAGAGCTGACAAGGTAAACATCTTTCGTTCTGCCCCTGAACAAGGCAGTTAACCCACTGTTCCTAGGCCGTCATTGAAAATAACAATTTGTTCTGAACTGACTTGCCTAGAAAATAAAAAAATCCACACATATGGTATCATCTCATTGGACAGATAAAGACAGGTGATCCACATATGGTATCATCTCATTGGACGAATTAAGACCGAACCCCATGATGATCCCACATATGGTATCATCTCATTGGACAGATAAAGACAGGTGATCTACACATATGGTATCATCTCATTGGACAGATAAAGACAGGTGATCTACATATGGTATCATCTCATTGGACAATTAAGACCGAACCCCCATGATGATCCACACATATGGTATCATCTCATTGGACAGATAAAGACAGGTGATCTGCACATATGGTATCATCTCATTGGACAGATGATCTACACATATGGTATCATCTCATTGGACAGATAAAGACAGATGATCTACACATGATGTATCATCTCATTGGACAGATTAAGACCGAACATGGTATCCCCATGATGATCCACACATATGGTATCATCTCATTGGACAGATAAAGACAGGTGATCCACACATATGGTATCATCTCATTGGACAGATAAAGACAGGTGATCCACACATATGGTATCATCTCATTGGACAGATAAAGACAGGTGATCCACACATATGGTATCATCTCATTGGACAGATTAAGACAGATGATCTACACATATGGTATCATCTCATTGGACATAGGTATCATCTCATTGGACAGATTAAGAGACCCCCAGATGATCTACACATATGGTATCATCTCATTGTCCTTCTGAGCTCAGATGATGTACACATATGGTATCATCTCATTGGACAGATAAAAGACAGGTGATCTACACATATGGTATCATCTCATTGGACAGATGATCTACACATATGGTATCATCTCATTGGACAGATAAAGACAGGTGATCTACACATATGGTATCATCTCATTGACAGATAAAGACCCCCATGGTGATCACACATGGTATCATCTCATTGGACAAAGATAAAGACATGATCACACATATGGTATCATCTCATTGGACAGATAAAGACAGGTGATCCACACATATGGTATCATCTCATTGGACAGATGATCTACACATATGGTATCATCTCATTGGACAGATGATCTACACATATGGTATCATCTCATTGGACAGATAAAGACAGGTGATCCACACATATGGTATCATTTCATTGGACAGATAAAGACAGGTGATCCACACATATGGTATCATCTCATTGGACAGATGATCTACATATGGTATCATCTCATTGGACAGATAAAGACAGGTGATCCACACATATGGTATCATCTCATTGGACAGATAAAGATCTGATCCACACATATGGTATCATCTCATTGGACAGATGATCTACATATGGTATCATCTCATTGGACAGATAAAGACAGGTGATCCACACATATGGTATCATCTCATTGGACAGATAAAGACAGGTGATCACACATATGGTAACATCTCATTGGACAGATAAAGGCGAACCCCATGATGATCCACACATATGGTATCATCTCATTGGACAGATAAAGACAGATGATCTACACATATGGTATCATCTCATTGGACAGATAAAGACAGGTGATCCACACATATGGTGTATCATCTCATTGGACAGATAAAGGCTGAACCCCATGATGATCCACACATATGGTATCATCTCATTGGACAGATAAAGGCCGAACCCCCATGATGATCCACACATATGGTATCATCTCATTGGACAGATAAAGGCGAAGACCCCATGATGATCCACACATATGGTATCATCTCATTGGACAGATAAAGACAGATGATCTACACATATGGTATCATCTCATTGGACAGATACATAAGATAAAACAGGTGATCCACATATGGTATCATCTCATTTGACAGATAAAGGCCGAACCCCCATGATGATCCACACATATGGTATCATCTCATTGGACAGATAAGGCGAACCCCCATGATGATCCACACATGGTATCATCTCATTGGACAGATAAGGCCGAACCCCCATGATGATCCACACATATGGTATCATCTCATTGGACAGATAAAGACAGATGATCTACAAATGATGATGGTATCATCTCATTGGACAGATAAAGACAGGTGATCCACACATATGGTATCATCTCATTTGACATGATGAATGGTATCATTCAGGACAGATAAACCCCCCCATGATGATCCACACATATGGTATCATCTCATTGGACAGATAAAGAACCCCATGATGATCCACACATATGGTATCATCTCAGAAAGCATGGCCTTTCAACTCTCCAATATCCAGTCTGTTTGTGGTAACATTCCACTCAAACATAGCATGCCAAGGAGTGTAATGACAGTGAAACAGACGGGTACCCAGGCTAGGGTTAATGTGCTAATGGTTCTCTAAGGAGTGTAATGACAGTGAAACAGACGGGTACCCAGGCTAGGGTTAATGTGCTAATGGTTCTCTAAGGTGTGTAATGACAGTGAAACAGACGGGTACCCAGGCTAGGGTTAATGTGCTAATGGTTCTCTGAGGAGTGTAATGACAGTTAAACAGACGGGTACCCAGGCTAGGGTTAATGTGCTAATGGTTCTCTAAGGAGTGTAATGACAGTGAAACAGACGGGTACCCAGGCTAGGTTAATGTGCTAATGGTTCTCTAAGGAGTGTAATGACAGTGAAACAGACGGGTACCCAGGCTAGGGTTAATGTGCTAATGGTTCTCTAAGGAGTGTAATGACAGTGAAACAGACGGGTACCCAGGCTAGGGTTAATGTGCTAATGGTTCTCTAAGGAGTGTAATGACAGTGAAACAGACGGGTACCCAGGCTAGGGTTAATGTGCTAATGGTTCTCTAAGGAGTGTAATGACAGTTAAACAGACGGGTACCCAGGCTAGGGTTAATGTGCTAATGGTTCTCTAAGGAGTGTAATGACAGTTAAACAGACGGGTACCCAGGCTAGGGTTAATGTGCTAATGGTTCTCTAAGTGTGTAATGACAGTTAAACAGATGTTCTCGGGTACCCAGGCTAGGGTTAATGTGCTAATGGTTCTCTAAGGAGAGTAATGACAGTGAAACAGACGGTACCCAGGCTAGGGTGTAGCGTTGTGCTAATGGTTCTCTAAGGAGTGTAATGAATGTTAGTACCCAGGTTAGGTTAATGTGCTAACAGAGTTAACACGTTGTAGAGATGTAGCAGACGTCCCTCTCAGAGCCTGGTGTTTGACCTAACAGAGTTAACACGTACAGTGTAGAGATGTAGCAGACGTTCTCTCTCAGAGCCTGGTGTTTGACCTAACAGAGTTAACACGTACAGTGTAGAGATGTAGCAGACGTTCTCTCAGAGCCTGGTGTTTGACCTAACAGAGTTAACACATACAGTGAAGAGATGTAGCAGACGTTCTCTCTCAGAGTCTGGTGTTTGACCTAACAGAGTTAACACGTACAGTACAGTGAAGAGTCTGGTGTTTGACCTAACAGAGTTAACACGTACAGTGAAGAGTTCTCTCTCAGAGTCTGGTGTTTGACCTAACAGAGTTAACACATACAGTGAAGAGATGTAGCAGACGTTCTCTCAGAGTCTGGTGTTTGACCTAACAGAGTTAACACGTACAGTGAAGAGATGTAGCAGACGTTCTCTCTCAGAGCCTGGTGTTTGACCTAACAGAGTTAACACGTACAGTGAAGAGATGTAGCAGAGACGTTCTTCTCTCAGAGCCTGGTGTTTGACCTAACAGAGTTAACACGCACAGTGTAGAGATGTAGCAGACGTCTCTCTCAGAGCCTGGTGTTTGACCTAACAGAGTTAACACGTATAGTGTAGAGATGTAGCAGACGTGCTCTCTCAGAGCCTGGTGTTTGACCTAACAGAGTTGAAGAGATGTAGCAGACGTTCTCTCAGAGCCTGGGTGTAGAGATACAGTGTAGAGATGTAGCAGACGTTCTCTCAGAGCCTGGTGTTTGACCTAACAGAGTTAACACGTACAGTGAAGAGATGTAGCAGACGTTCTCTCTCAGAGTCTGGTGTTTGACCTAACAGAGTTAACACGTACAGTGAAGAGATGTAGCAGACGTTCTCTCAGAGTCTGGTGTTTGACCTAACAGAGTTAACACGTACAGTGTAGAGATGTAGCAGACGTCTCTCTCAGAGCCTGGTGTTTGACCTAACAGAGTTAACACGTACAGTGTAGAGATGTAGCAGACGCTCTCTCAGAGCCTGGTGTTTGACCTAACAGAGTTAAACACGTACAGCAGAGATGTAGCAGACGTTCTCTCAGAGCCTGGTGTTTGACCTAACAGAGTTAACACGTACAGTGTAGAGATGTAGCAGACGTTCTCTCAGAGCCTGGTGTTTGACCTAACAGAGTTAACACGTACAGTGTAGAGATGTAGCAGACGTTCTTCTCAGAGCCTGGTGTTTGACCTAACAGAGTTAAACACGTACAGTGAAGAGATAGCAGACGCTCTCTCTCACAGAGCCTGGTGTCTCTCTCAGAGCCTGGTGTTTGACCTAACAGAGTTAACACGCAGTGTAGAGATGTAGCAGACGTTCTCTCAGAGTCTGGTGTTTGGACTCTAACAGAGTTAACACGTACAGTGAAAGAGATGTAGCAGACGTTCTCTCAGAGTCTGGTGTTTGACCTAACAGAGTTAACACTTACAGTGAAGAGATGTAGCAGACGTTCTCTCTCAGAGTCTGGTGTTTGACCTAACAGAGTTAACACGCACAGTGAAGAGATGTAGCAGACGTTCTCTCTCAGAGTCTGGTGTTTGACCTAACAGAGTTAACACGTACAGTGAAAGAGATGTAGCAGACGTCTCTCTCAGAGTCTGGTGTTTGACCTAACAGAGTTAACACGTACAGTGAAGAGATGTAGCAGACGTTCTCTCTCAGAGCCTGGTGTTTGACCTAACAGAGTTAACACGTACAGTGAAGAGATGTAGCAGACGTTCTCTCTCAGAGTCTGGTGTTTGACCTAACAGAGTTACCACGTACAGTGAAGAGATGTAGCAGACGTTCTCTCAGAGCCTGGTGTTTGACCTAACAGAGTTAACACGTACAGTGAAGAGATGTAGCAGACGTTCTCTCAGAGTCTGGTGTTTGACCTAACAGAGTTAACACGTACAGTGTAGAGATGTAGCAGAGCGTTCTCTCTCAGAGTCTGGTGTTTGACCTAACAGAGTTAACACGTACAGTGAAGAGATGTAGCAGACGTTCTCTCTCAGAGCCTGGTGTTTGACCTAACAGAGTTAACACGTACAGTGTAGAGATGTAGCAGGCGTTCTCTCTCAGAGTCTGGTGTTTGACCTAACAGAGTTAACACGTACAGTGAAGAGATGTAGCAGGCGTTCTCTCTCAGAGTCTGGTGTTTGACCTAACAGAGTTAACACGTACAGTGAAGAGATGTAGCAGACGTTCTCTCTCAGAGTCTGGTGTTTGACCTAACAGAGTTAACACGTACAGTGAAGAGATGTAGCAGACGTTCTCTCTCAGAGCCTGGTGTTTGACCTAACAGAGTTAACACGTACAGTGAAGAGATGTAGCAGACGTTCTCTCAGAGTCTGGTGTTTGACCTAACAGAGTTAACACGTACAGTGTAGAGATGTAGCAGACGTTCTCTCTCAGAGTCTGGTGTTTGACCTAACAGAGTTAACACGTACAGTGAAGAGATGTAGCAGACGTTCTCTCAGAGTCTGGTGTTTGACCTAACAGAGTTAACACGTACAGTGAAGAGATGTAGCAGACGTTCTCTCTCAGAGCCTGGTGTTTGACCGAACAGAGTTAACACGTACAGTGAAGAGATGTAGCAGACGTTCTCTCTCAGAGCCTGGTGTTTGACCTAACAGAGTTAACACGTACAGTGAAGAGATGTAGCAGACGTTCTCTCAGAGTCTGGTGTTTGACCTAACAGAGTTAACACGTACAGTGAAGAGATGTAGCAGACGTTCTCTCAGAGCCTGGTGTTTGACCTAACAGAGTTAACACGTACAGTGAAGAGATGTAGCAGGCGTTCTCTCAGAGCCTGGTGTTTGACCTAACAGAGTTAACACGTACAGTGAAGAGATGTAGCAGACGTTCTCTCTCAGAGCCTGGTGTTTGACCTAACAGAGTTAACTACGTACAGTGTAGAGATGTAGCAGACGTTCTCTCTCAGAGCCTGGTGTTTGACCTAACAGAGTTAACACGTACAGTGAGGAGATGTAGCAGACGTTCTTTCAGAGCCTGGTGTTTGACCTAACAGAGTTAACACGTACAGTGAAGAGATGTAGCAGACGTTCTCTCAGAGCCTGGTGTTTGACCTAACAGAGTTAACACGTACAGTGAAGAGATGTAGCAGGCGTTCTCTCAGAGTCTGGTGTTTGACCTATAACAGAGTTAACACGTACAGTGAAGAGATGTAGCAGGCGTTCTCTCTCAGAGCCTGGTGTTTGACCTAACAGAGTTAACACGTACAGTGTAGAGATGTAGCAGACGTTCTCTCAGAGCCTGGTGTTTGACCTAACAGAGTTAACACGTACAGTGAAGAGATGTAGCAGACGTTCTCTCAGAGCCTGGTGTTTGACCTAACAGAGTTAACACGTACAGTGAAGAGATGGAGCAGACGTTCTCTCAGAGTCTGGTGTTTGACCTAACAGAGTTAACACGTACAGTGAAGAGATGTAGCAGACGTTCTCTCTCAGAGCCTGGTGTTTGACCTAACAGAGTTAACACGTACAGTGAAGAGATGTAGCAGACGTTCTCTCTCAGAGCCTGGTGTTTGACCTAACAGAGTTAACACGTACAGTGAAGAGATGTAGCAGACGTTCTCTCAGAGTCTGGTGTTTGACCTAACAGAGTTAACACGTACAGTGAAGAGATGTAGCAGACGTTCTCTCTCAGAGTCTGGTGTTTGACCTAACAGAGTTAACACGTACAGTGTAGAGATGTAGCAGACGTTCTCTCAGAGCCTGGTGTTTGACCTTCCTCAATGTCACAAGTACTACTGATGGTTCAGCTTCATGTGTTCCTCTCACACAATAACACAAAGGACTCGGTCTGATAGGTGTGTTCGTAACCAAGCGTATTTACCAGCATACGACTGGGGGAAAAATCCACTTTGAATCCCCCCTCCAACTGGCGATTACTAGTGGGGGAAACTCATCATCTCTGAACTCCTGACTCCTCCCACATGCTGACCTCTGATGCTGACCTCTGATGTCACATACTAAGGAAATTACCTCTATAGCAGCATTTTTTAGGGGGGCATTTAAATGTAACAACAAAACATTATTTATAAAAAAGCAATCTACTAATGTGGTTTTTGAACGTTATATAATTTGTTTATGAGCATGATGGCTGTCCTGTTAGATTACGGTGGACGCGGTTTGTCAGCCAATCAGCGTTTCTCAACGAGTTCAAAACACATGAATGCATCCAATCCAACTGGTATTTACCACTTCACAACTGGTATTTACCACTTCACAACTGGTAATTACCACTTCACAACTGGTATTTAACACTTCACAACTGGTAATTAACACTTCACAACTGGTATTTAACACTTCACAACTGGTATTTACCACTTCACAACTGGTATTTACCACTTCACAACTGGTAATTACCACTTCACAACTGGTAATTACCACTTCACAACTGGTAATTACCACTTTCCCACTTGGTTAACGAAGGCAGACACAGACATCCTATTAAAATACATCATTCTGTCGGTCAGAGAGGTTGGAATGTTGGAAACCAAGAGAAGCCCCCCATGGAAACAGAATGATTCTAATGGTCATCATCATGATCGTTGTAATGTACAGTGCGCTAGGCAGTAGCACCTTGCGCTAGGCAGTGACACATAGTAGCACTTAGTGACAACAGAGAGAAGCTACACAGGAGAGGCCACTGTACTCAGGCTTACATGCTACCATGCACCAGGCCAGGCGGCTAGCTGACACCATCCACTGTTGATTGACCTGCCTGGGTAGAGTAGTGAGGTCAGGCTCAGACCAGGGCCAGGCCAGGCAGCTAGCCAACACCCTCCACTATTGATTGACCTGCCCGGAGGGCAGAGTAGTGATGTCAGGCAGGGCATTAAATAACACAATACAATCGTCCATTCACCTCCAACGTACACAGATGGTACATACAGCATGGCGCTATACTTGTGGTTCAATGGGCTGCTGTGTTCTATCACGGTAATGTAGGATTGTATGAAATGGTCCAGGACAGGGCTCTCTGGTCCCTACAATGGACAACTGTGTCTGTCTGTCTGTCTGTCTGTCTGTCTGTCTGTCTGTCTGTCTGTCTGTCTGTCTGTCTGTCTGTCTGTCTGTCTGTCTGTCTGTCTGTCTGTCTGTCTGTCTGTCTGTCTGTCTGTCTCTGTCTGTCTGTCTGTCTGTCTGTCTGTCTGTCTGTCTGTCTGTCTGTCTGTCTGTCTGTTACATAGGCTCCTGTCTGTCTGTCTGTCTGTCTGTCTGTCTGTCTGTCTGTCTGTCTGTCTGTCTGTCTGTCTGTCTGTCTCTCTGTCTGTCTGTCTGTCTGTCTGTCTGTCTGTCTGTCTGTCTGTCTGTCTGTCTGTCTGTCTGTTACATAGGCTCCTGTCTGTCTGTCTGTCTCTGTCTGTCTGTCTGTCTGTCTGTCTGTCTGTCTGTCTGTCTGTCTGTCTGTCTGTCTGTTACATAGGCTCCTGTCTGTCTGTCTGTCTCTGTCTGTCTGTCTGTCTGTCTGTCTGTCTGTCTGTCTGTCTGTCTGTCTGTTACATAGGCTCCTGTCTGTCTGTCTGTCTCTGTCTGTCTGTCTGTCTGTCTGTCTGTCTGTCTGTCTGTCTGTCTGTCTGTCTGTCTGTTACATAGGCTCCTGTCTGTCTGTCTGTCTCTGTCTCGTCTGTCTGTCTGTCTGTCTGTCTGTCTGTCTGTCTGTCTGTCTGTCTGTCTGTCTGTCTGTCTGTCTGTCTGTCTGTCTGTCTGTCTGTCTGTCTGTCTGTTACATAGGCTCAGGTTCCTCTAGAGCAGAGTTGTTCATCAGCTATGTGTCTTACCACCCTGTCAGAGAGCCTAACAGCCACGAGGGTATTTGTAACGAGTTCCTCATCTCATCAGTGATCTCTTCTCTCTCTCTCGAAGTGATCTCTTCTCTCTCTCTCCGTCCGTCCGTCCGTCCGTCTGTCTATACACACTACTGAACAGGCCTCAGGTTCCTCTAGAGCAGAGTTGTTCATCAGCTATGTGTCTTACCACCCTGTCAGAGAGCCTAACAGCCACGAGGGTATTTGTAATGAGTTCCTCATCTCATCAGTGATCTCTTCTCTCTCTCTCGCTCCTCTTCTCCCTCTCTCACTCCTCTTTCTCCCTCCCTCTCTCGCTCCTCTTCTCTCTCTCTCGCTCCTCTTCTCCCTCTCTCGTTCGTCTTCTCCCTCTCTCCCTCCATCTCTCGCTCCTCTTACCCCTCTCTCGCTCCTCTTCTCCCTCTCTCGCTCCTCTTCTCCCTCTCTCTCTCGTTCCTCTTCTCCCTCTCACGCTCCTCTTCTCCCTCTCTCGCTCCTCTTCTCCCTTTCTTGCTCCTCTTCTCTCTCGCTCCTCTTTCTCCCTCTCTCGCTCCTCTTCTCCCTCTCTCGCTCCTCTTCTCCCTCTCTCGCTCCTCTTCTCCCTTCCTCTGTCGCTCCTCTTCTCCCTTCCTCTGTTGCTCCTCTTCTCCCTCTCTCGCTCCTCTTCTCCCTTTCTCGCTCCTCTTCTCTCTCGCTCCTCTTCTCCCTCTCTCGCTCCTCTTCTCCCTCTCTCGCTCCTCTTCTCCCTCTCTCGCTCCTCTTCTCCCTCTCTCTCTCGTTCCTCTTCTCCCTCTCCACGCTCCTCTTCTCCCTCTCTCGCTCCTCTTCTCCCTTTCTTGCTCCTCTTCTCTCTCGCTCCTCTTCTCCTCTCTCGCTCCTCTTTCCCTCTCTCGCTCCTCTTCTCCCTCTCTCGCTCCTCTTCTCCCTTCCTCTGTCGCTCCTCTTCTCCCTTCCTCTGTCGCTCCTCTTCTCCCTCTCTCGCTCTCTCTTCTCCCTTTCTCGCTCCTCTTCTCTCTCGCTCCTCTTCTCCCTCTCTCGCTCCTCTTCTCCCTTCCTCTGTCGCTCCTCTTCTCCTTCCTCTGTCGCTCCTCTTCTCCCTCTTCTCGCTCCTCTTCTCCCTCTCTCGCTTCCTCTTCTCCCTCTCGCTCCTCTTCTCCCTTCCTCTCTCGTCTCCTCTTCTTCCTTCTCTCGCTCCTCTTCTCCTTCTCTCGCTCCTCTTCTCCCTCTCTCGCTCCTCTTCTCCCTTCCTCTCTCGCTCCTCTTCTCCCTCTCTCGCTCCTCTTCTCCCTCCCTCTCTCGCTCCTCTTCTCCCTCTCTCGCTCCTCTTCTCCCTCCCTCTCTCGCTCCTCTTCTCCCTCCCTCTCTCGCTCCTCTTCTCCCTCCCTCTCTTGCTCCTCTTCTCTCTCTCTCGCTCCTCTTCTCCCTCTCTCGCTCCTCTTCTCCCTCTCTCGCTCCTCTTCTTCTAGTGCTACTGACCTAAGACAACGTCATACCAGAGCTCAGGGGTCCGTATACACAAAGAATCTCAGAGTAGGAGCGTTGATCTAGGATCTGTTCATATAAATGGTTTTCATTATAATCTAAAAGGCAAAACTGATCTTAGATCAGCACTCTTTACTCAGAGACGCTTTGTGGATACGAGCCCTGGTGTCCCCGGGTTCTGTAGATTCATGTACTTCTAAAGTAGTGTTGTTTCACCATGAGCCACGTGTCTGAAGACAACACTAGGAGAGGAGGGGAGGGAGAGGAGGAGGAGTGGAGGAGGGAGAAGGAGAGGAGTGGAGAGAGAGAGGAGAGGAGTGGAGGGGAGGAGAGAGGAGGGGAGGGGAGTGGAGAGGAGAGGAGGAGGAAGGAGAGGAGGAGGGAGAGGAGAGGAGAGGAGAGGAGAGGCTACTTCTAGGAGAGGAGAGCTTAGGAGCCTGGTATGAGAGACTACTTCTAGGAGAGGAGAGCTTAGGAGCCTGGTATGAGAGACTACTTCTAGGAGAGGAGAACTTAGAAGCCTGATATGAGAGACTACTTCTAGGAGAGGAGAGGAGTGGAGAGGAGAGGAGGAGGAGAGGAGAGGAGAGGAGAGGAGAGGAGGAGGAGAGGCTACTTCTAGGAGAAGAGAACTTAGGAGCCTGATATGAAAGACTACTTCTAGGAGAGGAGAGGAGAGGAGAGGCTACTTCTAGGAGAAGAGAACTTAGGAGCCTGATATGAAAGACTACTTCTAGGAGAGGAGAGGGAGAGGAGAGGAGAGGAGAGGAGAGGAGAGGAGGAGGAGAGGAGAGGAGAGGAGAAGGAGAGGCTACTTCTAGGAGAAGAGAGACTTAGGAAGCCTGGTATGAGAGACTACTTCTAGGAGAGGAGAGGAGAACTTAGGAGCCTGATATGAGAGACTACTTCTAGGAGAGGAGAACTTAGGAGCCTGATATGAGAGACTACTTATAGGAGAGGAGAACTTAGAAGCCTGATATGAGAGACTACTTCTAGGAGAGGAGAGTATAACTTAGAAGCCTGATATGAGAGACTACTTCCAGGAGAGGAGAGGAGAACATAGAAGCCTGGTATGAGAGACTACTTCCAGGAGAGGAGAGGAGAACTTAGAAGCCTGATATGAGAGACTACTTCTAGGAGAGGAGAGGAGAACATAGAAGCCTGGTATGAGAGACTACTTCCAGGAGAGGAGAACTTAGAAGCCTGGTATGAGAGACTACTTCTAGGAGAGGAGAACATAGAAGCCTGGTATGAGAGACTACTTCTAGGAGAGGAGAACATAGAAGCCTGGTATGAGAGACTACTTCTAGGAGAGAAGAACGTAGGAGCCTGATATGAGAGACTACTTCTAGGAGAGGAGAACGTAGGAGCCTGGTATAAGAGACTACTTCTAGGAGAGGAGAGGAGAACATAGAAGCCTGATATGAGAGACTACTTCTAGGAGAGGAGAACTTAGGAGCCTGGTATGAGAGACTACGTCTAGGAGAGGAGAGGAGTGGGGGAGGGAGAGGAGAACTTAGGAGCCTGATATGAGAGACTACTTCTAGGAGAGGAGAACTTAGGAGCCTGGTATGAGAGACTACTTCTAGGAGAGGAGAGGAGTGGGGGAGGGAGAGGAGAACTTAGGAGCCTGATATGAGAGACTACTTCTAGGAGAGGAGAATTTAGGAGCCTGGTATGAGAGACTACTTCTAGGAGAGGAGAGGAGAACTTAGACGCCTGATATGAGAGACTACTTCTAGGAGAGGAGAGCTTAGAAGCCTGGTATGAGAGACTACTTCTAGGAGAGGAGAGGAGAACTTAGACGCCTGATATGAGAGACTACTTCTAGGAGAGGAGAGCTTAGAAGCTTGGTATGAGAGACTACTTCTAGGAGAGGAGAGGAGAACTTAGGAGCCTGATATGAGAGACTACTTCGAGGAGAGGAGAACTTAGGAGCCTGGTATGAGAGACTAGGGAGAACTTAGGAGCCTGGTATGAGAAACTACTTCTAGGAGAGGGAGAGCTTAGGAGCCTGATATGAGAGACTACTTCTAGGAGAGGAGAACTTAGAAGCCTGGAGAGACTAATTCTAGGAGAGGAGAGCTTAGGAGCCTGGTATGAGAGACTACTTCTAGGAGAGAGAGAACTTAGGAGCCTGGTATGAGAAACTACTTCTAGGAGAGGAGCTTAGGAGCCTGTATGAGAGACTACTTCTAGGAGAGGGAGAACTTAGAAGCCTGGTATGAGAGACTACTTCTAGGAGAGGGAGGCTTGGGAGCCTGGTATGAGAGACTACTTCTGGGAGAGGAGAGCTTAGGAGCCTGGTAGAGAGACTACTTCTAGGAGAGAGCTTAGGAGCCTGGTATGAGAGACTACTTCTAGAGAGGAGAACTTAGGAGCCTGGTATGAGAGACTACTTCTAGGAGAGAGAGGAGCTTAGGAGCCTGGTATGACTAGAAGGAGAGCTACTGCTAGGATAGGAGAAGAGAGCTTAGGAGCCTGATATGAGAGACTACTTCTAGAGTAGGAGCCTGTATGAGAGACCCAGTCCCAAATTGTGCCATATTCTATAGTGTATAGTTCACTACTTTTGACCAGAGCACTCTGGGGTACTCGTGCAATAAATAGGGAATAGAATAGACTAGGTTCCATTTGGGACACAAATTTAGTGTATTCCCCATAATGACTTCTATGCCCTCTCTGTCTTACTCATAGATACAGAGTTTTAACACTACTTTTGACTCATAGAAACAGAGCATTCTAGAATTCCATGTCTTACTAGAATAGAACAGAGTTCTTAACATTTTCTTACACAAATTTCCAGTTATTCCTTACCCAGAGATCGACAAACATTCTAATCCCATGTGTCTACTCATAGAAACAGAGTTCTACTAACATTCTGGGAATTCCATGTCTTACTCATAGAAAAGTAGTTCTACTAACATTCTACAATTGTGAGGAGTAAATCCTTCGAGCGGCAAAATGTACTCATAGGCAGAGATAACGCAGTACAATTCTCCTGTTCAATGAGACTTAATGAACAGAAACACTTCGGCATCGTACTGGCAGAGCTTCGTGCCATTGATTTCAATCCCACTGACTCCAGATTCTCCACTTGCAAACCATTGCATTGGAGGATTGCATTCCACCATTGTTAAATCTATGCGAAGAAAATGTGCAAATGAATACTTTGGGTGAAGAGAGAATCAGGACGCAGCCTTTCTCTCCCTGCTCTCCCACTAGGGAACTGCTATTTGAGACTTAATGAACAGAAACACTCCCATACAACCACACAGTGTAGTGTTGTGATGCAGGAATAAATAAAAACATTGTCTGAGCCTCCCGGGTGGGCAGAGTCTAAGGCACTGCGCTAGGCGTCACTATAGCCGGGTTTGATCCCGGGCTGTATCACAGCCGACCGTGATCGAGTGTCCCCAATGGGCAGCACACAGTTGGCCCAGCGTCGTCTGGGATAAGGGAAGGAGTTTGGCCGTAGGGAGTGGAGCTTTACTTGGCTTATCGCCCTCTAGCAACTCTAGTGGCGGGCTGGGCATACTGTATCACCCCTGGAGAGTCATTACTGTATTGCCCCTGGAGGAGTCATTACTGTATTGCCCTGGAGGGAGTCATTACTGTATTACCCCTGGAGGAGTCATTACTGTATTACCCCTGGAGGGAGTCATTACTGTATTACCCCTGGAGGGAGTCATTACTCTATCACCCCTGGAGGAGTCATTACTGTATTACCCTGGAGGGAGTGTTACTATCACCCTGGAGGGAGTCATTACTGTATTACCCCTGGAGGGAGTCATTACTGTATACCCCTGGAGGAGTCGTTACTGTACTTGCCCCTGGAGGAGTCATTACTGTATTACCCCTGGAGGAGTCATTACTCTATCACCCCTGGAGGAGTCATTACTGTACTACCCCTGGAGGAGTCATTGCACTGTATTACCCCTGGAGGGAGTCATTACTGTATCACCCCTGGAGGGAGTCATTCACTGTATCACCCCTGGAGAGTCATTACTGTATTACCCCTGGAGAGTCATTTACTGTACCAACCCCTGGAGGGAGTCATTACTGTATCACCCCTGGAGGAGTCATTACTGTGTCACCCCTGGAGGAGTCATTACTGTATTACCCCTGGAGAGTCATTTACTGTATTACCCCTGGAGGAGTCGTTACTGTATTACCCCTGGAGGGAGTCATTACTGTATTACCCCTGGAGGGAGTCATTTATCACCCCTGGAGGAGTCATTACTCCTTAGGAGTCATTACTGTATTACCCCTTTAGGAGTCATTACTGTATTACCCCTGGAGGAATCATTACTGTATCACCCTGGAGGGAGTCATTACTGTAACACCCCTGGAGGGAGTCATTACTGTATTACCCCTGGAGAGTCCTAACATCACCCTGGGGAGTCATTACTGTATTACCCCTGGAGGGAGTCATTACTGTATTACCCCTGGAGGAGTCATTACTGTATTACCCCTGGAGGGAGTCATTACTGTATTACCCCTGGAGGGAGTCATTACTGTATTACCCCTGGAGGAGTCATTACTGTATCACCCCTGGAGAGTCTTTACTGTATTACCCCTGGAGGAGTCATTACTGTATTACCCCTGGAGGAGTCATTACTGTATTACCCTTGGAGGGAGTCATTACTGTATCACCCTGGAGGGAGTCATTACTGTATTACCCCTGGAGGAGTCATTACTGTATTACCCTTGGAGGGGAGTCATTACTGTATTACCCCTGGAGGAGTCATTACTGTATTACCCTGGAGGAGTCATTACTGTATTACCTCCCTGGAAGGAGTCATTACTGTATTACCCTGGAGGAGTCATTACTGTATTACCCCTGGAGGAGTCATTACTGTATCACCCTGGAGGAGTCATTACTGTATTACCCTGGAGGGAGTCATTTGTATTACCCCTGGAGGAGTATTACTGTATTACCCTGGAGGAGTCATTACTGTATTACCCCTGGAGGGAGTCATTGCTGTATTACCCCTGGAGGGAGTCATTTACTGTATTACCCCTGGAGGGAGTCATTACTGTATTACCCCTGGAGGGAGTCATTACTGTATTACCCCTGGAGGAGTCATTACTGTATTACCCCTGGAGAGTCATTACTGTATTACCCCTGGAGGGAATCATTACTGTATCACCCCTGGAAGGAGTCATTACTGTATTACCCCTGGAGGAGTCATTACTGTATTACCCCTGGAGGGAGTTATTACTGTATTACCCTGGAGGAGTCATTACTGTATTACCCCTGGAGGGAGTCATTACTGTATCACTCCTGGACTGCTGCTGGAGTCATTACTGTATTACCCTGGACTGCTGCTGGAGGAGTCATTACTGTATTACCCCTGGAAGGGAGTCATTACTGTATTACCCTGGAGGAGTCATTACTGTATTACCCCTGGAGGAGTCATTTGTATTACCTCTGGACTGCTGCTGGAGGGAGTCATTACTGTATTACCCCTGGAGGGAGTCATTACATATTACTCCTGGAGGGAGTCATTACTGTATTACCCCTGGAGGGAGTCATTTACTGTATTACCCCTGGAGGGAATCATTACTGTATTACCCTGGAGGGAATCATTACTTTATTACCCCTGGAGGGAGTCATTACTGTTTACCCCTGGACTGCTGCTGGAGAGTCATTACTGTATTACCCTGGAGAAGGTCAGTCATTGCTTTATTACCCCTGAGGGAGACAGTGTGTTGACCATTACCCTGGAGGGAGTCATTAGATTACCCTTCAGACAGGAGTCTAAACATAACAACATGGACCTGCTGGAGGGAGTCACTGCACAACAGGGCTGTGTTCAGCAGGGCACCAACCGTGGAGGTTCAGTCATGGATGACTGTTTAAATCCACTGGAGGAGTCATTACAATGGGAATAGCTCCTGGAGATAAGAGTCATTGAGTCTTGAGAAGGTAGAGCATCTCCTGGGCATAACGAGACCACACAAGACTGTATTACCCCTGGAGGGAATCGTTAGATGTATTTATTGTTGTTCTGGAGGAGTCATTTACAAATATTACCCCTGGATGGCAGTCATTTATGTAATATAGACCCTGGAACAGTCATTACTTTATTACCCTGGATGCCGAGTCGTGATGACTAACCCCTGGAGGGAGTCATTACAGTATAAAGACCCTGGAGGAATCATGCTATTACCCCCTAGGAATCCACCTATACCCTGGAGAAAGTCATTGATGCCCCTGGAGAGTCAGTGGTCAATTACCCTGGAGGGAATCATACTTTATTACCCCCCCCCCAAATTACTTTATTACCCCTGGAGAGTCATTGACTAATCCACCCCATTAACCCCTGGAAAGTCATTGCTTTATTACCCCTTCGTGACCACTGGAATCCAGTGTGTTAAACCATATTGTTTTTTGAAGAAGTTCTAGAGTGACCCATCCAGACATTAACTCTAAACCAACAACCCTCAACTGCACAACAGGGCATTCCAGGGCACCAACAACGTGGAGTGTTCAGATAGAAATGGATGACGTTTAAATCAAAACACAGGAATAATTGATGACAATGGGAATAGCTTGGAGATAAGAACTGTTGAGTCTTGAGACTAGGTAGAGCATCTCCTGGGCATAACGAGACCACACAAAGAAAAACAGCCAGGGGAAAGAAAATAGATGTATTTATTTGTTCTGTCTATACATATACAAATACAGCATATCTATCTATCCTATGGCACAATGTACATATCATTAGACCGTAACAACACGTAATCACATTTCCTAAAGCATTGATGCCGTTCGTGATGACTAATCCATATTAGTCCCAAACACTGACAGATAAAGACGTGCCTGGATGCAGAGACAGTAGACTTCCTCTATTCTAATAAGAGATATTCACATGGCTTAGTGTTCAGAAAGTTCAAATCAGACGTGATACCATACTACCCCCTTTAAAAAAACGACATCGCTGTAGAAGTGCCAAAACAACCTTTTAATGTATTTATTTAAACACGTCAGATACAACGTTTGACACAAAGTGTCCTAAACCTTCTATGGTTTTCTGAAAGAACGCTTCTAGTATGTTCTCTCTACCTCGATGCAGAACAACGGCCAGTTCCACGACCCAAAAGCTGAAGTACATCACGATTAAAAAAAACAAACAACATGTGTTTTTGATGCACTGCTGAAACATAAAATACCTGTTGAGTGGGAGGATTAAACTGAAACATTGTCCTGACTGATTAGTTTTCCTTGTGTCACATTATCCCAGACTGAACAAGTATCCCAGTCAGTCCAGTCAAAAACGTAAACACATGGAAGAATGTTTGAGTCTCACAGAACAAAACCAGTGTTATTGTCCTTTAATACAACATATATTAGTACAGAACAAAACCAGTGTTATTGTCCTTTAATACAACATATATTAGTACAGAACAAAACCAGTGTTATTGTCCTTTAATACAACATATATTAGTACAGAACAAAACCAGTGTTATTGTCCTTTAATACAACATATATTAGTACAGAACAAAACCAGTGTTATTGTCCTTTAATACAACATATATTAGTACAGAACAAAACCAGTGTTATTGTCCTTTAATACAACATATATTAGTACAGAACAAAACCAGTGTTATTGTCCTTTAATACAACATATATTAGTACAGAACAAAACCAGTGTTATTGTCCTTTAATACAACATATATTAGTACAGAACAAAACCAGTGTTATTGTCCTTTAATACAACATATATTAGTACAGAACAAAACCAGTGTTATTGTCCTTTAATACAACATATATTAGTACAGAACAAAACCAGTGTTATTGTCCTTTAATACAACATATATTAGTACAGAACAAAACCAGTGTTATTGTCCTTTAATACAACATATATTAGTACAGAACAAAACCAGTGTTATTGTCCTTTAATACAACATATATTAGTACAGAACAAAACCAAAAGTGTTATTGTCCTTTAATACAACATATATTACAAGAACAAAACCAGTGTTATTGTCCTTTAATACAACATATATTAGTACAGAACAAAACCTTTGTTATTGTCCTTTAATACAACATATATTAGTACAGAACAAAACCAGTGTTATTGTCCTTTAATACAACATATATTACCAGAACAAAACCAGTGTTATATTAGTACAACATACAATTGTCCTTTAATACAACAACCAGTGTTATTGTCCTTTAATACAACATATATTAGTACAGACCAAAACCAGTGTTATTGTCCTTTAGACAACATATGAGCCAGACCAACATTACTGAGCCAGACCAACAACCAGTGTTATTGACCTTTAAGACAACATATATTAGTACAGACAAAACATGTTATTGGACTTTCTCTGAGCCAGAACCAACATGTTAGGAGTCATTAGACAACACTCTCTGAGCCAGGACAACAACCAGTGTTACATTGTTTTACCCAGACCAACAAAAGAGGACATTGACAACACTTTAGCCAGACCAACATTAGGAGGACATTAGACAACACCAGTGTTCTCTGAGCCAGTCATATATTAGTACAACAAGCCAGACCCATGGAGGAGGACATTAGACAACACTCTCTTAGCCCCAACATGAAGGAGGACATTGACAACAGTAGTCCTCTCTGAGCCAGACCAACATGAAGGAGGACATTAGACAACACTCTCTGAGCCAGACCAACATGGAGGAGGACATTAGACAACACTCTCTGAGCCAGACCAACATGAAGGAGGACATTAGACAACACTCTCTGAGCCAGACCAACATGAGGAGGACATTAGACAACACTCTCTGAGCCAGACCAACATGGAGGAGGACATTAGACAACACTCTCTGAGCCAGACCAACATGGAGGAGGACATTAGACAACACTCTCTGAGCCAGACCCATGAAGGAGGACAGACCAACATTAGGACATTAGACAACACTCTCTGAGCCAGACCAACATGGAGGAGGACAGGACTTCTGAGCCAGACCAACAATAGGACATTAGACAACATCTGACCCAGACCAACATGAAGGAGGACATTAGACAACACTCTCTGAGCCAGACCAGCATGAAGGAGGACATTAGACAACACTCTCTGAGCCAGACCAGCATTAGTCCAGCACTCTCTGAGCCAGACCAACATGGAGGAGGACATTAGACAACACTCTCTGACCCAGACCAACATGAAGGAGGACATTAGACAACACTCTCTGAGCCAGACCAACATGAAGGAGGACATTAGACAACACTCTCTGAGCCAGACAACCATTAGACCTGAGCCAGACCAACATGGAGGAGGACATTAGACAACACTCTCTGAGCCAGACCAACATGAAGGAGGACATTAGACAACACTCTCTGAGCCAGACCAACATGAAGGAGGACATTAGACAACACTCTCTGAGCCAGACCAACATGAAGGAGGACATTAGACAACACGTTCTCTGAGCCAGACCAACATGGAGGAGGACATTAGACAACATGGAGGACATTCTCTGAGCCAGACCAACATGAAGGAGGACATTAGACAACACTCTCTGAGCCAGACCAACATGGAGGAGGACATTAGACAACACTCTCTGAGCCAGACCAACATGAAGGAGGACATTAGACAACACTCTCTGAGCCAGACCAACATGAAGGAGGACATTAGACAACACTCTCTGAGCCAGACCAACATGAAGGAGGACATTAGACAACACTCTCTGAGCCAGACCAACATGAAGGAGGACATTAGACAACACTCTCTGAGCCAGACCAGCATGGAGGAGGACATTAGACAACACTCTCTGAGCCAGACCAACATGGAGGAGGACATTAGACAACACTCTCTGAGCCAGACCAACATGGAGGAGGACATTAGACAACACTCTCTGAGCCAGACCAACATGGAGGAGGACATTAGACAACACTCTCTGAGCCAGACCAACATGAAGGAGGACATTAGACAACACTCTCTGAGCCAGACCAACATGGAGGAGGACATTAGACAACACTCTCTGAGCCAGACCAACATGGAGGAGGACATTAGACAACACTCTCTGAGCCAGACCAACATGAAGGACATTAGACAACACTCTCTGAGCCAGACCAACATGGAGGAGGACATTAGACAACAGTAGTCGCTCTCTGAGCCAGACCAGCATGGAGGAGGACATTAGACAACACTCTCTGAGCCAGACCAACATGGAGGAGGACATTAGACAACACTCTCTGAGCCAGACCAACATGGAGGAGGACATTAGACAACAGTAGTCGTTCTCTGAGCCAGACCAACATGAAGGAGGACATTAGACAACACTCTCTGAGCCAGACCAACATGGAGGAGGACATTAGACAACACTCTCTGAGCCAGACCAACATGAAGGAGGACATTAGACAACAGTCGTTCTCTGAGCCAGACCAACATGAAGGAGGACATTAGACAACACTCTCTGAGCCAGACCAACATGGAGGAGGACATTAGACAACACTCTCTGAGCCAGACCAACATGAAGGAGGACATTAGACAACACTCTCTGAGCCAGACCAACATGAAGGAGGACATTAGACAACACTCTCTGAGCCAGACCAGCATGAAGGAGGACATTAGACAACACTCTCTGAGCCAGACCAACATGAAGGAGGACATTAGACAACACTCTCTGAGCCAGACCTACATGAGGAGGACATTAGACAACACTCTCTGAGCCAGACCAACATGAAGGAGGACATTAGACAACAACTCTCTGAGCCAGACCAACATGAAGGAGGACATTAGACAACACTCTCTGAGCCAGACCAACATGAAGGAGGACATTAGACAACACTCTCTGAGCCAGACCAACATGAAGGACATTAGACAACAGTAGTCGTTCTCTGAGCCAGACCAACATGAACAGACAAAGCTGTGTGTCTTAAAATATATATCATATACTGGCAATTAAAGTGTGTTCATTCTCTACACACAAGTTCTGCCCCTAACCCGGGGTTCCCCAAACAGGCTTAGACAAGTTCTGCCCCTAACCCGGGGTTCCCCAAACAGGCTTAGACAAGTTCTGCCCCCAACCCGGGGTTCCCCAAACAGGCTTAGACAAGTTCTGCCCCTAACCCGGGGTTCCCCAAACAGGCTTATACAAGTTCTGCCCCCAACCCGGGGTTCCCCAAACAGGCTTAGACAAGTTCTACATGACTCACGGGACTTGGCATCTACAGAAGAGACCGTCTGAAAACAACACTGTTCTCTGTCTGCGGGTACATGTTCAGTAACTAGTACATGTTCAGTAACTAGCACATGTTCAGTAACTAGCACATGTTCAGTAACTAGTACATGTTCAGTAACTAGTCCATGTTCAGTAACTAGTACATGTTCAGTAACTAGCACATGTTCAGTAACTAGCACATGTTCAGTAACTAGCACATGTTCAGTAACTAGTACATGTTCAGTAACTAGTACATGTTCAGTAACTAGCACATGTTCAGTAACTAGCACATGTTCAGTAACTAGCACATGTTCAGTAACTAGCACATGTTCAGTAACTAGCACATGTTCAGTAACTAGCACATGTTCAGTAACTAGCACATGTTCAGTAACTAGCACATGTTCAGTAACTAGCACATGTTCAGTAACTAGCACATGTTCAGTAACTAGCACATGTTCAGTAACTAGCATGTTCAGTAACTAGCACATGTTCAGTAACTAGTACATGTTCAGTAACTAGCACATGTTCAGTAACTAGCACATGTTCAGTAACTAGTACATGTTCAGTAACTAGCACATGTTCAGTAACTAGCACATGTTCAGTAACTAGCACATGTTCAGTAACTAGTACATGTTCAGTAACTAGCACATGTTTAACTAGCACATGTTCAGTAACTAGTACATGTTCAGTAACTAGCACATGTTCAGTAACTAGCACATGTTCAGTAACTAGTACATGTTCAGTAACTAGCACATGTTCAGTAACTAGTACATGTTCAGTAACTAGCACATGTTCAGTAACTAGCACATGTCCAGTAACTAGTACATGTTCAGTAACTAGCACATGTTCAGTAACTAGCACATGTTCAGTAACTAGCACATGTTCAGTAACTAGCACATGTTCAGTAACTAGTACATGTTCAGTAACTAGTACATGTTCAGTAACTAGCACATTGTTCAGTAACTAGTACATGTTCAGTAACTAGTACATGTTCAGTAACTAGCACATGTTCAGTAACTAGTACATGTTCAGTAACTAGTACATGTTCAGTAACTAGTACATGTTCAGTAACTAGCACATGTTCAGTAACTAGCACATGTTCAGTAACTAGTACATGTTCAGTAACTAGCACATGTTCAGTAACTAGCACATGTTCAGTAACTAGCACATGTTCAGTAACTAGCACATGTTCAGTAACTAGTACATGTTCAGTAACTAGCACATGTTCAGTAACTAGCACATGTTCAGTAACTAGTACATGTTCAGTAACTAGCACATGTTCAGTAACTAGTACATGTTCAGTAACTAGTCCATGTTCAGTAACCAGCACATGTTCAGTAACCAGCACATGTTCAGTAACTAGCACATGTTCAGTAACTAGCACATGTTCAGTAACTAGTACATGTTCAGTAACTAGTACATGTTCAGTAACTAGTACATGTTCAGTAACTAGCACATGTTCAGTAACTAGCACATGTTCAGTAACTAGCACATGTTCAGTAACTAGTACATGTTCAGTAACTAGTACATGTTCAGTAACCAGCACATGTTCAGTAACTAGCACATGTTCAGTAACTAGCACATGTTCAGTAACTAGCACATGTTCAGTAACTAGTACATGTTCAGTAACTAGTACATGTTCAGTAACTAGCACATGTTCAGTAACTAGCACATGTTCAGTAACTAGCACATGTTCAGTAACTAGTACATGTATAGTGGTACTACTATAGACCAGAGCCCTATTCCCTATATAGTGGTACTACTATAGACCAGAGCCCTATTCCCTATATAGTGGTACTACTATAGACCAGAGCCCTATTCCCTATATAGTGCACTACTTCTGAACAGAGTCCTATTCCCTATATAGTGCACTACTTCTGAACAGAGTCCTATTCCCTATATAGTGCACTACTTCTGAACAGAGTCCTATTCCCTATATAGTGCACTACTTCTGAACAGAGTCCTATTCCCTATATAGTGCACTACTCCCAAACAGAGTCCTATTCCCTATATAGTGCACTACTTCTGAACAGAGTCCTATGTGGGGTAAGTATAGGGGCCATTTGTGCAGCATAAGCACCAAGCAGTCTAAGCACCTATTCCCCATACAGTCACGTTGACTGGAGTGCTATGGTTCTGGGTCTAATCAGAGCCGCTATATCTATGGTTCTGGGTCTAATCAGAGCTGTATCTATGGTTCTGGGTCTAATCAGAGCTGTATCTATGGTTCTGGGTCTAATCAGAGCTGCTATATCTATGTTTCTGGGTCTAATCAGAGCTGTATCTATGGTTCTGGGTATAATCAAAACTGCTATATCTATGGTTCTGGGTCTAATCAGAGCTGCTATATCTATGGTTCTGGGTCTAATCAGAGCTGCTATATCTATGGTTCTGGGTCTAATCAGAGCTGCTATATCTATGGTTCTGGGTCTAATCTGAGCTGCTATATCTATGGTTCTGGGTCTAATCAGAGCTGCTATATCTATGGTTCTGGGTCTAAGCAGAACTGCTATATCTATGGTTCTGGGTCTAATCAGAGCTGCTATATCTATGGTTCTGGGTCTAATCAGAGCTGCTATATCTATGGTTCTGGGTCTAATCAGAGCTATATCTATGGTTCTGGGTATAATCAGAGCTGCTATATCTATGGTTCTGGGTCTAATCAGAGCTATATCTATGGTTCTGGGTATAATCAGAGCTGTATCTATGGTTCTGGGTCTAATCAGAGCTATATATATGGTTCTGGGTATAATCAGAACTGCTATATCTATGGTTCTGGGTCTAATCAGAGCTGCTAGATCTATGGTTCTGGGTCTAATCAGAGCTGCTATATCTATGGTTCTGGGTCTAATCAGAGCTGCTATATCTATGGTTCTGGGTCTAATCAGAGCTGCTATATCTATGGTTCTGGGTCTAATCAGAGCTGCTATATCTATGGTTCTGGGTCTAATCAGAGCTGCTATATCTATGGTTCTGGGTATAATCAGAGCTGTATCTATGGTTCTGGGTCTAATCAGAGCTATATATATGGTTCTGGGTATAATCAGAACTGCTATATCTATGGTTCTGGGTCTAATCAGAGCTGCTAGATCTATGGTTCTGGGTCTAATCAGAGCTGCTATATCTATGGTTCTGGGTCTAATCAGAGCTGCTATATCTATGGTTCTGGGTCTAATCAGAGCTGCTATATCTATGGTTCTGGGTCTAATCAGAGCTGCTATATCTATGGTTCTGGGTCTAATCAGAGCTGCTATATCTATGGTTCTGGGTCTAATCAGAGCTGCTATATCTATGGTTCTGGGTCTAATCAGAGCTGCTATATCTATGGTTCTGGGTCTAATCAGAGCTGTATCTATGGTTCTGGGTCTAATCAGAGCTATATATATGGTTCTGGGTATAATCAGAACTGCTATATCTATGGTTCTGGGTCTAATCAGAGCTATGTGTATGGTTCTGGGTCTAATCAGAGCTGTATCTATGGTTCTGGGTCTAAGCAGAGCTGCTATATCTATGGTTCTGTGTCTAATCAGAGCTTCTATATCTATGGTTCTGGGTCTAATCAGAGCTGCTATATCTACGGTTCTGGGTATAATCAGAGCTGTATCTATGGTTCTGGGTCTAATCAGAGCTATATATATGGTTCTGGGTATAATCAGAGCTGCTATATCTATGGTTCTGGGTCTAATCAGAGCTGCTATATCTATGGTTCTGGGTCTAATCAGAGCTGCTATATCTATGGTTCTGGGTCTAATCAGAGCTGCTATATCTATGGTTCTGGGTCTAATCAGAGCTATGTGTATGGTTCTGGGTCTAATCAGAGCTAGATCTATGGTTCTGAGTCTAATCAGAGCTGCTAAATCTATGGTTCTGGGTCTAATCAGAGCTGCTAGATCTATGGTTCTGGGTCTAATCAGAGCTGCTATATCTATGGTTCTGGGTCTAATCAGAGCTATGTGTATGGTTCTGGGTCTAATCAGAGCTAGATCTATGGTTCTGAGTCTAATCAGAGCTAGATCTATGGTTATGGGTCTAATCAGAGCTAGATCTATGGTTCTGAGTCTAATCAGAGCTAGATCTATGGTTCTGAGTCTAATAAGAGCTGCTAGATCTACGGTTCTGGGTCTAATCAGAGCTGCTATATCTATGGTTCTGGGTCTAAGCAGAGCTGCTATATCTATGGTTCTGGGTCTAATCAGAGCTGCTAGACCTATGGTTCTGGGTCTAATCAGAGCTGCTATATCTATGGTTCTGGGTCTAATCAGAGCTGCTAAATCTATGGTTCTGGGTCTAATCAGAGCTGCTAGATCTATGGTTCTGGGTCTAATCAGAGCTGCTATATCTATGGTTCTGGGTCTAATCAGAGCTATGTGTATGGTTCTGGGTCTAATCAGAGCTGCTATATCTATGGTTCTGGGTCTAATCAGAGCTGCTATATCTATGGTTCTGGGTCTAATCAGAGCTGCTATATCTATGGTTCTGTGTCTAATCAGAACTGCTATATCTATGGTTCTGGGTCTAATCAGAGCTGCTATATATATGGTTCTGGGTCTAATCAGAACTGCTATATCTATGGTTCTGGGTCTAATCAGAGCTGCTATATATATGGTTCTGGGTATAATCAGAACTGCTATATCTATGGTTCTGGGTCTAATCAGAGCTGCTAGATATATGGTTCTGGGTCTAATCATAACTGCTGTATCTATGGTTCTGGGTCTAATCAGAGCTGCTAGATCTATGGTTCTGGGTCTAATCAGAACTTGATCTATGGTTATGGGTCTAACCAGAGCTATATGGTTCTGAGTCTAATCAGAGCTAGATCTATGGTTCTGGGTCTAATCAGAGCTATGTGTATGGTTCTGGGTCTAATCAGAGCTAGATCTATGGTTCTGAGTCTAATCAGAGCTAGATCTATGGTTCTGAGTCTAATCAGAGCTGCTATATCTATGGTTCTGGGTCTAATCAGAACTAGATCTATGGTTCTGGGTCTAATCAGAGCTGCTATATCTATGGTTCTGTGTCTAATCAGAGCTAGATCTATGGTTATGGGTCTAATCAGAGCTAGATCTATGGTTCTGAGTCTAATCAGAGCTAGATCTATGGTTCTGAGTCTAATAAGATGCTAGATCTACGGTTCTGGGTCTAATCAGAGCTAGATCTATGGTTCTGGGTCTAATCAGAGCTGCTATATCTATGGTTCTGTGTCTAATCAGAGCTGCTATATCTATGGTTCTGGGTCTAATCAGAGCTGCTATATCTATGGTTCTGGGTCTAATCAGAGCTGCTATATCTATGGTTCTGGGTCTAATCAGAGCTGCTATATCTATGGTTCTGGGTCTAATCAGAGCTGCTAGATCTATGGTTCTGGGTCTAATCAGAGCTGCTATATCTATGGTTCTGGGTCTAATCAGAGCTGCTAAATCTATGGTTCTGGGTCTAATCAGAGCTGCTAGATCTATGGTTCTGGGTCTAATCAGAGCTGCTATATCTATGGTTCTGGGTCTAAGCGGAGCTGCTATATCTATGGTTCTGGGTCTAATCAGAGCTGCTAGATCTATGGTTCTGGGTCTAATCAGAGCTGCTATATCTATGGTTCTGGGTCTAATCAGAGCTGCTAAATCTATGGTTCTGGGTCTAATCAGAGCTGCTAGATCTATGGTTCTGGGTCTAATCAGAGCTGCTATATCTATGGTTCTGGGTCTAATCAGAGCTATGTGTATGGTTCTGGGTCTAATCAGAGCTGCTATATCTATGGTTCTGGGTCTAATCAGAGCTGCTATATCTATGGTTCTGGGTCTAATCAGAGCTGCTATATCTATGGTTCTGTGTCTAATCAGAACTGCTATATCTATGGTTCTGGGTCTAATCAGAGCTGCTATATATATGGTTCTGGGTATAATCAGAAGCTATATCTATGGTTCTGGGTCTAATCAGAGCTGCTATATATATGGTTCTGGGTATAATCAGAACTGCTATATCTATGGTTCTGTCTAATCAGAGCTGCTAGATATATGGTTCTTCTAATCAGAACTGCTGTATCTATGGTTCTGGGTCTAATCAGAGCTGCTAGATCTATGGTTCTGGGTCTAATCAGAACTTGATCTATGGTTATGGGTCTAACCAGAGCTATATATATGGTTCTGAGTCTAATCAGAGATAGATCTATGGTTCTGGGTCTAATCAGAGCTATGTGTATGGTTCTGGGTCTAATCAGAGCTAGATCTATGGTTCTGGGTCTAATCAGAGCTAGATCTATGGTTCTGAGTCTAATCAGAGCTAGATCTATGGTTCTGAGTCTAATCAGAGCTAGATCTATGGTTCTGTGTCTAATCAGAGCTGCTATATCTATGGTTCTGTGTCTAATCAGAGCTGCTATATCTATGGTTCTGGGTCTAATCAGAGCTGCTATATCTATGGTTCTGGGTCTAATCAGAGCTGCTAAATCTATGGTTCTGGGTCTAAGCAGAGCTATATATATGGTTCTGGGTCTAATCAGAGCTGCTATATATATGGTTCTGGGTCGAATCAGAACGAGATCTATGGTTCTGGGTCTAATCAGAGCTATATATATGGTTCTGAGTCTAATCAGAGCTAGATCTATGGTTCTGAGTCTAATAAGAGCTGCTACATCTACGGTTCTGGGTCTAATCAGAACTAGACCTATGGTTCTGTGTCTAATCAGAGCTGCTAGATCTATGGTTCTGTGTCTAATCCGAGCTGCTAGATCTATGGTTCTGGGTCTAATCAGAGCTGCTATATCTATGGTTCTGGGTCTAATCAGAGCTATATCTATGGTTCTGGGTCTAAGCAGAGCTGCTATATATATGGTTCTGGGTCGAATCAGAACTAGATCTATGGTTCTGGGTCTAATCAGAGCTGCTATATCTATGGTTCTGGGTCTAATCAGAGCTGTATCTATGGTTCTGGGTCTAATCAGAGCTATATCTATGGTTCTGGGTCGAATCAGAAGTAGATCTATGGTTCTGGGTCGAATCAGAACTGCTGTATCTATGGTTCTGGGTCGATTCAGAACTAGATCTATGGTTCTGGGTCGAATCAGAAGTAGATCTATGGTTCTGGGTCTAATCAGAGCTGCTGTATCTATGGTTCTGGGTCTAATCAGAACTATGTGTATGGTTCTGGGTCTAATCAGAGCTATGTGTATGGTTCTGGGTCTTCTTGGTCCTGCGACCCAGGTGGTAGTAGTAGAGGAGTGTGATGATGAGGAAGAGGACTTCACTGAGGAGGAGGAGGATGGCAGAGTTTGACATCAGACCCAGCTCCACCAGGGTGATGCTGGTCACTGCAACGAGAGAGAGACACCTTTTACAACGAGGGTTAAGTACAGTGGGGCAAAAAGTATTTAGTCAGCCGCCAATTGTGCAAGTTCTCCCACTTAAAAAGATGAGAGAGGCCTGTAATTTTCATCCTGGGTACACTTACACTATGACAGACAAAATGAGGGGGAAAAAATCCAGAAAATCACATTGTAGGATTTTTAATGAATTTATTTGCAAATTATGGTGGATATATAGGGGACATCTGGGATGTAATGTGTTATAATGACACAGAGGAGATATATAGGGGACATATATAGGGGACATCTGGGATGCAATGTGTTATACTGATACAGAGGGGATATATAGGGGACATATATAGGGGACATCTGGGATACAGTCTATACAAATTAATGTGTTATACTGATACAGAGAGGATATATAGGGACATATATAGGGGACATATATAGGGGACATCTGGTATACAGTCTATACAAATGTAATGTGTTATACTGATACAGAGGGGATATATAGGGGACATATATAGGGGACATCTGGGATACAGCCTATACAAATGTAATGTGTTATACTGATACAGAGGGGATATATAGGGGACATATATAGGGGACATCTGGGATACAGCCTATACAAATGTAATGTGTTATACTGATACAGAGGGGATATATAGGGGACATATATAGGGGACATCTGGGATACAGTCTATACAAATGTAATGTGTTATACTGATACAGAGGGGATATATAGGGGACATATATAGGGGACATATATAGGGGACATCTGGGATACAGTCTATACAAATGTAATGTGTTATACTGATACAGAGGGGATATATAGGGGACATATATAGGGGACATCTGGGATGCAGCCTATACAAATGTAATGTGTTATACTGATACAGAGGGGATATATAGGGGACATATATAGGGGACATCTGGGATACAGTCTATACAAATGTAATGTGTTATACTGATACAGAGGGGATATATAGGGGACATATATAGGGGACATCTGGGATACAGTCTATACAAATGTAATGTGTTATACTGATACAGAGGGGATATATAGGGGACATATATAGGGGACATATAGGGGACATCTGGGATACAGCCTATACAAATGTAATGTGTTATACTGATACAGAGGGGATATATAGGGGACATATATAGGGACATCTGGGATACAGCCTATACAAATGTAATGTGTTATAATGATACAGAGGGGATATATAGGGACATATATAGGGGACATCTGGGATACAGCCTATACAAATGTAATGTGTTATACTGATACAGGGGATATATAGGGGACATCTATAGGGGACATCTGGGATACAGTCTATACAAATGTAATGTGTTATACTGATACAGAGGGGATATATAGGGGACATATAGGGGACATATATAGGGGACATCTGGGGATACAGTCTATACAAATGTAATGTGTTATACTGATACAGAGGGGATATATAGGGGACATCTGGGATACAGTCTATACAAATGTAATGTGTTATACTGATACAGAGGGGATATATAGGGGACATATATAGGGGACATCTGGGATACAGCCTATACAAATGTAATGTGTTATACTGATACAGAGGGGGGGATATATAGGAGACATCTGGGATACAGCCTATACAAATGTAATGTGTTATACTGATACAGAGGGGATATATAGGGGACATATATAGGGGACATCTGGGATACAGTCTATACAAATGTAATGTGTTATACTGATACAGAGGGGATATATAGGGGACATATATAGGGACATATATAGGGGACATCTGGGATACAGCCTATACAAATGTAATGTGTTATACTGATACAGAGGGGATATATAGGGGACATATAGGGGACATATATAGGGGACATATATAGGGGACATATATAGGGGACATCTGGGATACAGCCTATACAAATGTAATGTGTTATACTGATACAGAGGGGAGGGGATATATAGGGGACATCTGGGATACAGTCTATACAAATGTAATGTGTGTTATACTGATACAGAGAGGATATATAGGGGACATATATAGGGGACATATAGGGGACATCTGGGATACAGCCTATACAAATGTAATGTGTTATACTGATACAGAGGGATATATAGGGGACATATATAGGGGACATCTGGGATACAGCCTATACAAATGTAATGTGTTATAATGATACAGAGGATATATAGGGGACATATATAGGGACATCTGGGATACAGCCTATACAAATGTAATGTGTTATACTGATACAGAGGGGATATATAGGGGACATCTATAGGGACATCTGGGATACAGTCTATACAAATGTAATGTGTTATACTGATACAGAGGGGATATATAGGGGACATATAGGGGACATATATAGGGGACATCTGGGATACAGTCTATACAAATGTAATGTGTTATACTGATACAGAGGGGATATATAGGGGACATATATAGGAGACATCTGGGATACAGCCTATACAAATGTAATGTGTTATACTGATACAGAGGGGATATATAGGGGACATATAGGACATCTGGGATACAGTCTATACAAATGTAATGTGTTATACTGATACAGAGGATATATAGGGGACATATATAGGGGACATCTGGGATACAGTCTATACAAATGTAATGTGTTATACTGATACAGAGAGGATATATAGGGGACATATAGGGGACATATGGGACATCTGGGATACAGCCTATACAAATGTAATGTGTTATACTGATACAGAGAGGGATATATAGGGGCATATAGGGGACATCTGGGATACAGCCTATCAAATGTACGTGTTATACTGGATACAGAGGGGATATATAGGGGACATATATAGGGGACACCTGGGATACAGCCTATACAAATGTAATGTATTATACTGATACAGAGGGGATATATAGGGGACATATATAGGGGACATCTGGGATACAGCCTATACAAATGTAATGTGTTATGCTGATACAGAGGGGATATAAGGGGACATATAGGGGACATATATAGGGGACATCTGGGATACAGTCTATACAAAATGTAATGTGTTATACTGATACAGAGATATATAGGGGACATACAGGATAGTCTATACAAATGGGACTGATACAGAGGGATATATAGGAGGGGACATCTGGGATACAGTCTATACAAATGTAATGTGTTATACTGATACAGAGGGGATATATAGGGACATCATCTGGGATACAGTCTATACAAATGTAATGTGTTATACTGATACAGAGAGGATATATAGGGGACATATAGGGACATATATAGGGGACATCTGGGATGCAGCCTATACAAATGTAATGTGTTATACTGATACAGAGAGGGGTAGGGGACATATATAGGGGACATATATAGGGGACATCTGGGATGCAGCCTATACAAATGTAATGTGTTATACTGATACAGAGGGGATATATAGGGGACATATATAGGGGACATCTGGGATACAGCCTATACAAATGTAATGTGTTATACTGATACAGAGGGGATATATAGGGGACATGGGATAGCCTATACAAATGTAATGGTATACTGATACAGAGGGGATATATGGGGAGACATCTGGGATACAGCCTATACAAATGTAATGTGTTAACTGATACAGAGGGGATATATAGGGACATATAGGGGACATCTGGGATACAGTCTATACAAATGTAATGTGTTATACTGATACAGAGATATATAGGGATATATAGGGGACATATATAGGGACATCTGGGATGCAGTCTATACAAATGTAATGTGTTATACTGATACAGAGAGGATATAGGGACATATATAGGGGACATCTGGGATACAGCCTATACAAATGTAATGTGTTATACTGATACAGAGGGGACATATATAGGGACCTGGGATAGCCTATACAAAGGTATTATACTGATACATATATAGGGGACATCTGGGATACAGCCTATACAAATGTAATGTGTTATACTGATACAGAGGGGATATATAGGGGACATATATAGGGGACATCTGGGATGCAGTCTATACAAATGTAATGTGTTATACTGATACAGGATATATAGGGGATAGGGGACATCTATAGGAGGGGACAGTCTACAAATGTAATGTGTTATACTGATACAGAGGGGATATATAGGGGACATATATAGGGGACATCTGGGATGCAGCCTATACAAATGTAATGTGTTATACTGATACAGAGGGGATATATAGGGGACATATATAGGGGACATCTAGGATACAGCCTATACAAATGTAATGTGTTATACTGATACAGAGGGGATATAGGGGACATATAGGGGACATCTGGGATACTGCAGCCTATACAAATGTAATGTGTTATACTGATACAGAGGATATGAGGGGACGCCTATAGGGGACATCAGGATACAGCCTATACAAATGTAATGTGTTATACTGATACAGAGGGGATATAGGGGACATATATGAGGACATCTAGGATACAGCCTATACAAATGTAATGTGTTATACTGATACAGAGGATATATAGGGGACATATATAGGGACATATATAGGGGACATCTGGGATACAGCCTATACAAATGTAATGTGTTATACTGATACAGAGGATATATAGGGGACATATATAGGGACATCTGGGATACAGCCTATACAAATGTAATGTGTTATACTGATACAGAGGATATAGGGGACATATATAGGGGACATATATAGGGACATCTGGGATACAGCCTATACAAATGTAATGTGTTATACTGATACAGAGGGGATATATAGGGGACATATATAGGGACATCTGGGATGCAGCCTATACAAATGTAATGTGTTATACTGATACAGAGGGTATATAGGGGACATATAGAGGACATATAGGGATACAGATCTATACAAATGTAATGTGTTATACTGATACAGAGGGATATATAGGGGACATATATAGGGGACATATATAGGGGACATCTGGGATACAGCCTATACAAATGTAATGTGTTATACTGATACAGAGGATATATAGGGGACATATATAGGAGACATCACAGGATACAGTCTATACAAATGTAATGTGTTATACTGATACAGAGGGATATATAGGGGACATATATAGGGGACATCTGGGATACAGCCTATACAAATGTAATGTGTTATACTGATACAGAGGGGATATATAGGGGACATATATAGGGGACATATATAGGGACATCTGGGATACAGCCTATACAAATGTAATGTGTTATACTGATACAGAGGTATATAGGCTATAGAGGACATATATAGGGGACATATATAGGGACATCTGGGATACAGCCTATACAAATGTAATGTGTTATACTGATACAGAGGGGATATATAGGGGACATATAGGGGACATCTGGGATACAGCCTATACAAATGTAATGTGTTATACTGATACAGAGGGATATATAGGAGGACATATATAGGAGACATCTGGGATACAGCCTATACAAATGTAATGTGTTATACTGATACAGAGGGGATATATAGGGGACATATAGGGGACATCTGGGATACAGCCTATACAAATGTAATGTGTTATACTGATACAGAGGGTATATAGGGGACATATATAGGGGACATCTAGGATACAGCCTATACAAATGTAATGTGTTATACTGATACAGAGAGATATATAGGGGACATATATAGGAGACATCTGGGATACAGTCTATACAAATGTAATGTGTTATACTGATACAGAGGGATATATAGGGGACATATATAGGGGACATCTGGGATACAGCCTATCAAATGTAATGTGTTATACTGATACAGAGGGGATATATAGGGGACATATATAGAGGACATCTGGGATACAGCCTATACAAATGTAATGTGTTATACTGATACAGAGGGATATATAGGGGACATATATAGGGGACATCTGAGATACAGCCTATACAAATGTAATGTGTTATACTGATACAGAGGGGATATAGGGGACATATATAGGGGACATCTATAGGAGACATCTGGGATACAGTCTATACAAATGTAATGTATGTTATACTGATACAGAGGGGATATATAGGGGACATATATGGGAGACATCTGGGATAGTCTATACAAATGTAATGTGTTATACTGATACAGAGAGGATATATAGGGGACATATATAGGGGACATATATAGGGACATCTGGGATACATAGCCTATACAAATGTAATGTGTTATACTGATACAGAGGGGATATAGGGGACATATAGGGGACATCACAGGATGCAGCCTATACAAATGTAATGTGTTATACTGATACAGAGGGGATATGAGGGGACATATATAGGGGACATCTGGGATACAGCCTATACAAATGTAATGTGTTATACTGATACAGAGGATATATAGGGGACATAGGGGACATCTGGGATACAGCCTATACAAATGTAATGTGTTATACTGATACAGAGGATATATGAGGACATATAGGGGACATATACCAAGGGGACATATATAGGAGACATCTGGGATACAGCCTATACAAATGTAATGTGTTATACTGATACAGAGGGGATATATGAGGACATATATGAGGGACATCTGGGATACAGTCTATACAAATGTAATGTGTTATACTACAGAGGGATATATAGGGGACAGATGGCAGCCTATACAAATGTAATGTTATACTGATACAGAGAGGATATATAGGGGACATATATAGGGCCATCTGGGATGCAGCCTATACAAATGTAATGTGTTATACTGATACAGGGAGGGGACATATATAGGGGACATATATAGGGACATATATAGGGACATCTGGATACAGTCTATACAAATGTAATGTGTTATGCTGATACAGAGAGGGGATATAGGGACATATATAGGGGACATCTGGGATACAGTCTATACAAATGTAAATGTGTTATACGGATACAGAGAGGATATATAGGGGACATATATAGGGGACATCTGGGATACAGTCTATACAAATGTAATGTGTTATACTGATACAGAGGGGATATAGGGGACATATATAGGGGACATCTGGGATACAGCCTATACAAATTAATGTGTTATACTGATACAGAGGGGATATATAGGGGACATATATAGGGGACATATATAGAGGACATATATAGGAGACATCTGGGATACAGTCTATACAAATGTAATGTGTTATACTGATACAGAGAAGTATATAGGGGACATATAGGGGACATCTGGGATGCAGCCTATACAAATGTAATGTGTTATACTGATACAGAGGGGATATATAGGGGACATATATAGGGGACATCTGGGATGCAGCCTATACAAATGTAATGTGTTATACTGATACAGAGGGGATATATAGGGGACATATATAGGGGACATCTGGGATGCAGCCTATACAAATGTAATGTGTTATACTGATACAGAGGGGATATATAGGGGACATATATAGGGGACATATATAGGGGACATCTGGGATACAGCCTATACAAATGTAATGTGTTATACTGATACAGAGGGGATATATAGGGGACATATATAGGGACATATAGGGACATCTGGGATGCAGCCTATACAAATGTAATATGTTATACTGATACAGAGGATATATAGGGGACATATGGGGATACAGCCTATACAAATTAATGTGTTATACTGATACAGAGGGATATATAGGGACATATATAGGGGACATATATAGGGGACATCTGGGATACAGCCTATACAAATGTAATGTGTTATACTGATACAGAGGATATATAGGGACATATATAAGGGACATCATACAGTCTATACAAATGTAATGTGTTATACTGATACAGAGGGATGTATAGGGGACATATATAGGGGACATATATAGAGGACATCTGGGATGCAGCCTATACAAATGTAATGTGTTATACTGATACAGAGGGACATATATAGGGACATATATAGGGGACATATATAGGGACATATATAGGGGACATCTGGGATACAGTCTATACAAATGTAATGTGTTATACTGATACAGAGGGGATATAGGGGACATATAGGGGACATCACTGGGATACAGTCTATACAAATGTAATGTGTTATACTGATACAGAGGGGATATATAGGGGACATATATAGGGGACATCTGGGATGCAGTCTATACAAATGTAATGTGTTATACTGATACAGAGGGATATATAGGGGACATATATAGGGGACATCTAGGATACAGCCTATACAAATGTAATGTGTTATACTGATACAGGGGATATATAGGGACATATATAGGGGACATCTGGGATACAGCCTATACAAATGTAATGTATTATACTGATACAGAGGGATATATAGGGGACATATATAGGGGACATCTGGGATACAGCCTATACAAATGTAATGTGTTATACTGATACAGAGAGGATATATAGGGGACATATATAGGGGAGACATCTGGGATACAGTCTATACAAATGTAATGTGGATACAGAGGGGATATATAGGGGACATATATAGGGGACATCTGGGATACAGTCTATACAAATGTAATGTGTTATACTGATACAGAGAGGATATATAGGGACATATATAGGGGACATAGGGGACATCTGGGATACAGCCTATACAAATGTAATGTGTTATACTGATACAGAGGGATATATAGGGGACATATATAGGGGACATCTGGGATACATCTATACAAATGTAATGTGTTATACTGATACAGAGGGGATATATAGGGGACATATATGGGGACATCTGGGATACAGCCTATACAAATGTAATGTGTTATACTGATACAGAGGGATATATAGGAGGACATATATAGGGGACATCTGGGATACAGCCTATACAAATGTAATGTGTTATACTGATACAGAGGGGATATATAGGGGACATATATAGGAGACATCTAGGATACAGCCTATACAAATGTAATGTGTTATACTGATACAGAGGGGATATAGGGGACATATATAGGGGACATCTGGGATACAGCCTATACAAATGTAATGTGTTATACTGATACAGAGGGATATATGGGGACATATAGGGGACATATATAGGAGAGGATGCAGCCTATACAAATGTAATGTGTTATACTGATACAGAGGGATATATAGGGGACATCTGGGATGCAGCCTATACAAATGTAATGTGTTATACTGATACAGAGGGGACATATATAGGGGACATATATAGGGGATATATATGAGGGGACATCTGGGATACAGTCTATACAAATGTAATGTGTTATACTGATACAGAGGGGATATATAGGGGACATATATAGGGGACATCTGGGATACAGTCTATACAAATGTAATGTGTTATACGGATACAGAGAGGATATATAGGGGACATATACAGGACATCTGGGATACAGTCTATACAAATGTAATGTGTTATACTGATACAGGGGATATAGGGGACATATAGGGGACATCTGGGATACAGCCTATACAAATTAATGTGTTATACTGATACAGAGGATATATAGGGGACATATAGGGGACATATATAGGGGACATATAGGGAGACATCTGGGATACAGTCTATACAAATGTAATGTGTTATACTGATACAGAGGGATATATAGGACATATATAGGGACATCTGGGATGCAGCCTATCAAATGTAATGTGTTATACTGATACAGAGGGGATATATATAGGGGACATCTGGGATACAGCCTATACAAATGTAATGTGTTATACTGATACAGAGGGGATATATAGGGGACATATAGGGGACATCTGGGATGCAGCCTATACAAATGTAATGTGTTATACTGATACAGAGGGGATATAGGGGACATATAGGGACATATATAGGGGACATCTGGGATACAGCCTATACAAATGTAATGTGTTATACTGATACAGGATATATAGGGGATATATAGGGGACATATATAGGGGACATATATAGGGACATCTGGGATGCAGCCTATACAAATGTAATATGTTTATACTGATACAGAGGGGATATATATAGGGGACATATGGGATACAGCCTATACAAATTAATGTGTTATACTGATACAGAGGATATATAGGGGACAGGGGACATATATAGGGGACATCTGGGATACAGCCTATACAAATGTAATGTGTTATACTGATACAGAGGGATATAGGGGACATATATAGGGGACATCTAGGATACAGTCTATACAAATGTAATGTGTTATACTGATACAGATGGGATGTATAGGGGACATATATAGGGGACATATATAGGGGCCATCTAGGATGCAGCCTATACAAATGTAATGTGTTATACTGATACAGAGGGGAGGGGGGGACATATATAGGGGACATATAGGGGACATCTGGGATACAGTCTATACAAATGTAATGTGTTATACTGATACAGAGGGATATATAGGGACATATATAGGGGACATCTGGGATACAGTCTATACAAATATAATGTGTTATACGGATACAGAGAGGATATATAGGGGACATATATAGGGGACATCTGGGATACAGTCTATACAAATGTAATGTGTTATACTGATACAGAGGGGATATATAGGGGACATATATAGGGGACATCTGGGATACAGCCTATACAAATTAATGTGTTATACTGATATATAGGGGACATATATAGGGGACATATATAGGGGACATATATAGGGGACATATATAGGAGACATCTGGGATACAGTCTATACAAATGTAATGTGTTATACTGATACAGAGGGATATATAGGGGACATCTGGGATGCAGCCTATCAAATGTAATGTGTTATACTGATACAGAGGGGATATATAGGGGACATATATAGGGGACATCTGGGATACAGCCTATACAAATGTAATGTGTTATACTGATACAGAGGGGATATATAGGGGACATATAGGGGACATCTGGGATGCAGCCTATACAAATGTAATGTGTTATACTGATAGGACATATAGAGGGACATATATAGGGGACATATATTTTAGACAAGGGACATATATAGGGGACATCTGGGATGCAGCCTATACAAATGTAATGTGTTATACTGATACAGAGGGGATACTATACAGGGGACATATATAGGGACATATATAGGGGACATCTGGGATGCAGCCTATACAAATGTAATGTGTTATACTGATACAGAGGGGATATATAGGGGACATATATATGGGATACAGTCTATACAAATGTAATGTGTTATATACTGATACAGATGGCCTATACAAATATGTGTTATACTGATACAGGGACATAGGGGACATATATAGGGGACATATATAGAGGACATAGGGACATCTGGGATACAGTCTATACAAATGTAATGTGTTATACTGATACAGAGGGATATATAGGGGACATATATAGGGACATCTGGGATACAGTCTATACAAATGTAATGTGTTATACTGATACAGAGGGGATATATGGGATATATAGGGGACTATCAAATGGGGATACATATAGGGGAGCCATCTGGGATGCAGCCTATACAAATGTAATGTGTTATACTGATACAGAGGGGACATATAGGGGGGACAGCCTATACAAATGTAATGTGTTATACTGATACAGAGGGGATATATAGGGGACATATAGGGGGAGCCTATACAAATGTAATGTGTTATACTGATACAGAGGGATATATAGGGGACATATATAGGGACATCTGGGATACAGCCTATACAAATGTAATGTGTTATACTGATACAGAGGATATATAGGGGACATATAGGGGACATCTGGGATACAGCCTATACAAATGTAATGTGTTATACTGATACAGAGGGGATATATAGGGGACATATATAGGGGACATCTGGGATACAGCCTATACAAATGTAATGTGTTATACTGATACAGAGGGGATATATAGGGGACATATATAGGGGGGGACATCTGGGATGCAGCCTATACAAATGTAATGTGTTATACTGATACAGAGGGGATATATAGGGGACATATAGGGGACATCTGGGATACAGCCTATACAAATGTAATGTGTTATACTGATATAGGGGACATATATAGGGAGGGATACAGCCTATACAAATGTAATGTGTTATACTGATACAGAGGGATATATAGGGGACATATATAGGGACATCTGGGGATACAGCCTATACAAATGTAATGTGTTATACTGATACAGAGGACATATAGGGACATATATAGGGATATATATAGGGGACATCTGGGATACAGTCTATACAAATGTAATGTGTTATACTGATACAGAGGGGATATATAGACATATATAGGGACATCTGGGATACAGTCTATACAAATGTAATGTGTTATACGGATACAGAGAGGATATAGGGGACATATAGGGGACATCTGGGATACAGTCTATACAAATGTAATGTGTTATACTGATACAGAGGGGATATATAGGGGACATATATAGGGACATCTGGGATACAGCCTATACAAATTAATGTGTTATACTGATACAGAGGGGATATATAGGAGACATCTGGGATACAGTCTATACAAATGTAATGTGTTATACTGATACAGAGGGGATATAGGGGACATATATAGGGACATCTGGGATACAGCCTATACAAATGTAATGTGTTATACTGATACAGAGGGGATATATAGGGGACATAATAGGGGACATCACAGCCTATACAAATGTAATGTGTTATACTGATACAGAGGGGATATATAGGGACATATATAGGGGACATCTGGGATGCAGCCTATACAAATGTAATGTGTTATACTGATACAGAGGGATACAGAGGATATAGGGGACATATATAGGGGACATCTGGGATGCAGCCTATACAAATGTAATGTGTTATACTGATACAGAGGGGATATATAGGGGACATATAGGGACATATATAGGGGACACATCTGGGATGCAGCCTATACAAATGTAATATGTTATACTGATACAGAGGGGGATATATAGGGGACATCTGGGATACAGTCTATACAAATGTAATGTGTTATACTGATACAGAGGGATATATAGGGGATATATAGGGGACATATATAGGGGACATCTGGGATACAGCCTATACAAATGTAATGTGTTATACTGATACAGAGGGGATATATAGGGGACATATATAGGGGACATCTGGGATACAGTCTATACAAATGTAATGTGTTATACTGATACATGGGATACAGTCTATACTGGGACATATATGCAGCCTATACAAATGTAATGTGTTATACTGATACAGAGGGGATGAGGACATATATAGGGGACATATATAGGGGACATATATAGGGGACATATGGGATACAGCCTATACAAATGTAATGTGTTATACTGATACAGAGGGGACACATATATAGGGATCTGGGATAGGGGTCTATACAAATGTAATGTGTTATACTGATACAGAGGGGATATATAGGGGACATAGGGGACATCTGGGATGCAGCCTATACAAATGTAATGTGTTATACTGATACAGAGGGATATATAGGGGACATATATAGGGGGGGACATCTGGGATGCAGCCTATACAAATGTAATGTGTTATACTGATACAGAGGGGATATATAGGGGACATATATATGCAAATGTAATATGGACATATATAGGGGACATCTGGGATACAGCCTATACAAATTAATGTGTTATACTGATACAGAGGGGGGGATATATACAAAGTAATGGTTATACTGACAGAGGGGATATATAGGGACATATATAGGGGACATCTGGGATACAGCCTATACAAATGTAATGTGTTATACTGATACAGAGGGGACATATAGGGGACATATATAGGGGACATCTGGGATACAGCCTATACAAATGTAATGTGTTATACTGATACAGAGGGGATATAGGGGACATATATAGGGGACATATATAGGGGACATCTGGGATGCAGCCTATACAAATGTAATGTGTTATACTGATACAGAGGGGACATATATAGGGGACATATGGGATACAGCCTATACAAATTAATGTGTTATACTGATACAGACATATATAGGGGGATACCTATAGGGGACATCTGGGACATATACAGCATCTATACAAATGTAATGTGTTATACTGATACAGAGGATATATAGGGACATATATAGGGGACATCTGGGATACAGCCTATACAAATGTAATGTGTTATACTGATACAGATGGGATGTATAGGGGACATATACAAATGGATACTGATACAGAGGGATATAGGGGGGACATCTGGGATACAGCCTATACAAATGTAATGTGTTATACTGATACAGAGGGGATATATAGGACATATATAGGGACAGGAGATATATAGGGTTTATATATAGGGGGGACATCTGGGATGCAGCCTATACAAATGTAATATGTTATACTGATACAGAGGGGATATATATAGGGGACATATGGGATACAGCCTATACAAATTAATGTGTTATACTGATACAGAGGGGACATATATAGGGGGGGACATATAGGGACATATATAGGGACATCTGGGATACAGCCTATACAAATGTAATGTGTTATACTGATACAGAGGGATATATAGGGGACATATATAGGGGACATCTGGGATACAGTCTATACAAATGTAATGTGTTATACTGATACAGATGGGATGTATAGGGGACATATATAGGGGACATATATAGGGGCCATCTGGGATGCAGCCTATACAAATGTAATGTGTTATACTGATACAGAGGGGACATATATAGGGGACATATATAGGGGGACATATAGGGGACATATAGGGGACATCTGGGATACAGTCTATACAAATGTAATGTGTTATACTGATACAGAGGGATATAGGGGACATATATAGGGGACATCTGGGATACAGTCTATACAAATGTAATGTGTTATTTGATACAGAGAGGATATATAGACATATATAGGGGACATCTGGGATACAGTCTATACAAATGTAATGTGTTATACTGATACAGAGGGGATATAGGGACATATATAGGGGACATCTGGGATACAGCCTATACAAATTAATGTGTTATACTGATACAGAGGATATAGGGATATATAGGGGACATAGGGGACATATATAGGAGACATCTGGGATACAGTCTATACAAATGTAATGTGTTATACTGATACAGAGGGGATATATAGGGACATATATAGGGACATCTGGGATGCAGCCTATCAAATGTAATGTGTTATACTGATACAGAGGGGATATATAGGGGACATATATAGGGGACATCTGGGATACAGCCTATACAAATGTAATGTGTTATACTGATACAGAGGGGATATATAGGGGACATATATAGGGGACATCTGGGATGCAGCCTATACAAATGTAATGTGTTATACTGATACAGAGGATATATAGGGGACATATATAGGGGACATATATAGGGGACATCTGGGATACCCAGGCAGCCTATACAAATGTAATGTGTTATACTGATACAGAGGGGATATATAGGGGACATATATAGGGGACATATATAGGGGACATCTGGGATGCAGCCTATACAAATGTAATATGTTATACTGATACAGAGGGGATATATATAGGGACATATGGGATACAGCCTATACAAATTAATGTGTTATACTGATACAGAGGGATATATAGGGGACATATATAGGGGATCATATATAGGGACATCTGGGGATACAGCCTATACAAATGTAATGTGTTATACTGATACAGAGGGGATATATAGGGGACATATATAGGGGACATCTGGGATACAGTCTATACAAAATGTAATGTGTTATACTGATACAGATGGGATGTATAGAGGACATATATAGGGGACATATATAGGGGCCATCTGGGATGCAGCCTATACAAATGTAATGTGTTATACTTATACAGAGGGGACATATATAGGGACATATATATGTAATGGGACATATATAGGGGACATATATAGGGGACATCTGGGATACAGTCTATACAAATGTAATGTGTTATACTGATACAGAGGGGATATATAGGGACATATATAGGGGACATCTGGGATACAGTCTATACAAATGTAATGTGTTATACGGATACAGAGGGATATATAGGGGACATATATAGGGGACATCTGGGATACAGTCTATACAAATGTAATGTGTTATACTGATACAGAGGGATATATAGGGGACATATATAGGGGACATCTGGGATACAGCCTATACAAATTAATGTGTTATACTGATACAGAGGGGATATATAGGGGACATACAGTCTATATGTAATGGGACATGGGATATAGGGGACATATATAGGAGACATCTGGGATACAGTCTATACAAATGTAATGTGTTATACTGATACAGAGGGGATATATAGGGACATATATAGGGGACATCTGGGATGCAGCCTATCAAATGTAATGTGTTATACTGATACAGAGGGGATATATAGGGGACATATATAGGGGACATCTGGGATACAGCCTATACAAATGTAATGTGTTATACTGATACAGAGGGGATATATAGGGGACATATATAGGGGACATCTGGGATGCAGCCTATACAAATGTAATGTGTTATACTGATACAGAGGGGATATATAGGGACATATATATGGGGACATATATAGGGGACATCTGGGATGCAGCCTATACAAATGTAATATGTTATACTGATACAGAGGGGATATATATAGGGGACATATGGGATACAGCCTATACAAATTAATGTGTTATACTGATACAGAGGGATATATAGGGACATATATAGGGACATATATAGGGGACATCTGGGATACAGCCTATACAAATGTAATGTGTTATACTGATACAGAGGGGATATATAGGGGACATATATAGGGGACATCTGGGATACAGTCTATACAAATGTAATGTGTTATACTGATACAGATGGGATGTATAGGGGACATATATAGGGACATATATAGGGGCCATCTGGGATGCAGCCTATACAAATGTAATGTGTTATACTGATACAGAGGGGACATATATAGGGGACATATATAGGGACATATATAGGGATATATATAGGGGACATCTGGGATACAGTCTATACAAATGTAATGTGTTATACTGATACAGAGGGGATATATAGGGGACATATATAGGGGACATCTGGGATACAGTCTATACAAATATAATGTGTTATACGGATACAGAGAGGAGATATAGGGGACATATATAGGGGACATCTGGGATACAGTCTATACAAATGTAATGTGTTATACTGATACAGAGGGGATATATAGGGGACATATATAGGGGACATCTGGGATACAGCCTATACAAATTAATGTGTTATACTGATATAGAGGGGACATATATAGGGGACATATATAGGGGACATATATAGGGGACATATATAGGAGACATCTGGGATACAGTCTATACAAATGTAATGTGTTATACTGATACAGAGGGTATATATAGGGGACATATATAGGGGACATCTGGGATGCAGCCTATCAAATGTAATGTGTTATACTGATACAGAGGGGATATATAGGGGACATATATAGGGGACATCTGGGATGCAGCCTATACAAATGTAATGTGTTATACTGATACAGAGGGGATATATAGGGGACATATATAGGGGACATCTGGGATGCAGCCTATACAAATGTAATGTGTTATACTGATACAGAGGGGATATATAGGGGACATATATAGGGGACATATATAGGGGACATCTGGGATACAGCCTATACAAATGTAATGTGTTATACTGATACAGAGGGGATATATAGGGGACATATATAGGGACACATATATAGGGGACATCTGGGATGCAGCCTATACAAATGTAATATGTTATACTGATACAGAGGGGATATATAGGGGACATATGGGATACAGCCTATACAAATTAATGTGTTATACTGATACAGAGGGGATATAGGGGACATATATAGGGACATATATAGGGGACATCTGGGATACAGCCTATACAAATGTAATGTGTTATACTGATACAGAGGGGATATATAGGGGACATATATAGGGGACATCTGGGATACAGTCTATACAAATGTAATGTGTTATACTGATACAGATGGGATGTATAGGGGACATATATAGGGGACATATATGGGGCCATCTGGGATGCAGCCTATACAAATGTAATGTGTTATACTGATACAGAGGGGACATATAGGGGACATATGCCACAAATAGGGGACATATATAGGGGACATATATAGGGGACATCTGGGATACAGTCTATACAAATGTAATGTGTTATACTGATACAGAGGGGATATATAGGGGACATATATAGGGGACATCTGGGATACAGTCTATACAAATGTAATGTGTTATACGGATACAGAGAGGATATATAGGGGACATATATAGGGACATCTGGGATACAGTCTATACAAATGTAATGTGTTATACTGATACAGAGGGGATATATAGGGGACATATATAGGGACATCTGGGATACAGCCTATACAAATTAATGTGTTATACTGATACAGAGGGGGATATAGGGGACATATAGGGGACATATATAGGGACATATATAGGAGACATCTGGGATACAGTCTATACAAATGTAATGTGTTATACTGATACAGAGGGGATATATAGGGGACATATATAGGGGACATCTGGGATGCAGCCTATCAAATGTAATGTGTTATACTGATACAGAGGGGATATATAGGGGACATATATAGGGGACATCTGGGATACAGCCTATACAAATGTAATGTGTTATACTGATACAGAGGATATATAGGGACATATATAGGGGACATCTGGGGATGCAGCCTATACAAAATGTAATGTGTTATACTGATACAGAGGGGATATATAGGGGACATATATAGGGGACATATATAGGGGACATCTGGGATGCAGCCTATACAAATGTAATATGTTATACTGATACAGAGGGGATATATATAGGGGACATATGGGATACAGCCTATACAAATTAATGTGTTATACTGATACAGAGGATATATAGGGACATATATAGGGGACATATATAGGGACATCTGGGGATACAGCCTATACAAATGTAATGTGTTATACTGATACAGAGGGGATATAGGGGACATATATAGGGGACATCTGGGATACAGTCTATACAAATGTAATGTGTTATACTGATACAGATGGGATGTATAGGGACATATATAGGGGACATATATAGGGGACATCTGGGATACAGCCTATACAAATTAATGTGTTATACTGATACAGAGGGGATATATAGGGGACATATATAGGGGACATATATAGGGGACATCTGGGATACAGCCTATACAAATGTAATGTGTTATACTGATACAGAGGGGATATATAGGGGACATATATAGGGGACATCTGGGATACAGTCTATACAAATATAATGTGTTATACGGATACAGAGAGGATATATAGGGGACATATATAGGGGACATCTGGGATACAGTCTATACAAATGTAATGTGTTATACTGATACAGAGGGGATATATAGGGGACATATATAGGGGACATCTGGGATACAGCCTATACAAATTAATGTGTTATACTGATATATAGGGGACATATATAGGGGACATATATAGGGGACATATATAGGGGACATATATAGGAGACATCTGGGATACAGTCTATACAAATGTAATGTGTTATACTGATACAGAGGGTATATATAGGGGACATATATAGGGGACATCTGGGATGCAGCCTATCAAATGTAATGTGTTATACTGATACAGAGGGGATATATAGGGGACATATATAGGGGACATCTGGGATACAGCCTATACAAATGTCATGTGTTATACTGATACAGAGGGGATATATAGGGGACATATATAGGGGACATCTGGGATGCAGCCTATACAAATGTAATGTGTTATACTGATACAGAGGGGATATATAGGGGACATATATAGGGGACATATATAGGGGACATCTGGGATGCAGCCTATACAAATGTAATGTGTTATACTGATACAGAGGGGATATATAGGGGACATATATAGGGGACATCTGGTATACAGTCTATACAAATGTAATGTGTTATACTGATACAGAGGGGATATATAGGGGACATATATAGGGGACATATATAGGGGACACCTGGGATACAGTCTATACAAATGTAATGTGTTATACTGATACAGAGGGGATATATAGGGGACATATATAGGGGACATCTGGGATACAGCCTATACAAATGTAATGTGTTATACTGATACAGAGGGGATATATAGGGGACATATATAGGGGACATCTGGGATACAGCAATTCTATTACTGATCATAGACACTACTGTTACTGATCATAGACACTACTGTTACTGATCATAGACACTACTGTTACTGATCATAGACACTACTGTTACTGATCATAGACACTACTATTACTGATCATAGACACTACTGTTACTGTAACCTACTGATCATAGACACTACTGTTACTGATCATACACACTACTGTTACTGATCATAGACACTACTATTACTGATCATAGACACTACTGTTACTGATCATAGACACTACTGTTACTGATCATAGACACTACTATTACTGATCATAGACACTACTATTACTGATCATAGACACTACTGTTACTGATCATACACACTACTGTTACTGATCATAGACACTACTGTTACTGATCATAGACACTACTGTTACTGTAACCTACTGATCATAGACACTACTGTTACTGATCATACACACTACTGTTACTGATCATAGACACTACTATTACTGATCATAGACACTACTGTTACTGATCATAGACACTACTGTTACTGATCATACACACTACTGTTACTGATCATACACACTACTGTTACTGATCATACACACTACTGTTACTGATCATAGACACTACTATTACTGATCATAGACACGACTGTTACTGTAACCTACTGATCATAGACACTACTGTTACTGATCATAGACACTACTGTTACTGATCATAGACACTACTATTACTGATCATAGCCACTACTGTTACTGATCATAGACACTACTGTTACTGTAACCTACTGATCATAGACACTACTGTTACTGATCATAGACACTACTGTCACTGATCATAGACACTACTGTCACTGATCATAGACACTACTGTTACTGTAACCTACTGATCATAGACACTACTGTTACTGATCATACACACTACTGTTACTGATCATAGACACTACTATTACTGATCATAGACACTACTGTTACTGATCATAGACACTACTGTTACTGATCATACACACTACTGTTACTGATCATACACACTACTGTTACTGATCATACACACTACTGTTACTGATCATAGACACTACTGTTACTGATCATAGACACTACTGTTACTGATCATAGACACTACTATTACTGATCATAGACACTACTGTTACTGATCATAGACAATCCTGTTACTGATCATAGACACTACTATTACTGATCATAGACACTACTGTTACTGATCATAGACACTACTGACCATAGACACTACTATTACTGATCATAGACACTACTATTACTGATCATAGACACTACTATTACTGATCATAGACACTACTGTTACTGATCATAGACAATCCTGTTACTGATCATAGATACTACTGTTACTGTAACCTACTGATCATAGACAATCCTGTTACTGATCATAGACAATCCTGTTACTGATCATAGACACTACTGTTACTGATCATAGACAATTCTGTTACTGATCATAGACACACACTACCGTTACTGATCATAGACACTACTATTACTGATCATAGACACTACTATCACTGATCATAGCCACTACTGTTACTGATCATAGCCACTACTGTTACTGATCATAGCCACTACTGTTACTGATCATAGACACTACTATTACTGATCATAGACACTACTATTACTGATCATAGACAATCCTGTTACTGATCATAGACACTACTATTACTGATCATAGACAATCCTGTTACTGATCATAGAAACTACTGTTACTGATCATAGACAATCCTGTATCCTACAGATCGCTTGTAAAGAACAACTCCCGATGTTCCAATCATAAACCAATAGGTGAAGCCCAGTGCATCCTTACTGCACAGTCATTAGTTTGTGTTGTTAGTAAATGGATATTAGGACAGAACAACAGATCCCTTACCCAGGAACTGGACAGACAAGAGGCAGGCCTCCGTCAGCAGGGTCCACTGGATAATGGCCTTCTCTGCTGTGTACAGACCTTTCCACATGATCAATGAGACACCTGGTGGGGGGAAGAGAGAGAGAGAGAGAGAGAGAGAGAGAGAGAGAGAGAGAGAGAGAGAGAGAGAGAGAGAGAGAGAGAGAGAGAGAGAGAGAGACAGAGAGAGAGACAGAGAGAGAGAGAGCAGAGAGAGAGAGAGAGAGAGAGAGAGAGACAGAGGGAGAGACAGAGAGAGGGGAGAGACAGAGAGAGATGGGGAGAGAGAGAGAGGGAGAGAGAGAGAGAGAGAGAGAGAGAGAGAGGGAGACAGAGAGAGGAGAGACAGAGAGAGAGAGAGAGAGAGAGAGAGAGAGAGAGAGAGAGAGAGGAGAGAGAGAGAGAGAGGAGAGAGAGAGAGAGAGAGAGAGAGAGAGAGAGAGAGAGAGACAGAGAGAGAGAGAGACAGAGAGAGAGAGAGAGAGAGAGAGAGAGAGAGATAGAGATACAGATAGAGATGATAGATAGATATATATATAGGGGATATATAGAGAGGAGGGCGAGAGAGATATATAGATATATAGGATATACAGAGACATATATATACAGATTACAGAGAGATAGAGATATATATAGATATATATATACAGAGAGAGATATACAGAGAGAGAGAGAGAGAGAGGAGAGACAGAGACAGAGACAGAGACAGAGAGAGAGAGAGAGAGAGCGAGAGAGAGACGAGACAGAGACAGAGAGAGAGAGAGAGAGAGAGAGAGAGAGAGAGAGAGAGAGAGAGAGAGAGAGAGAGAGGAGAGAGAGAGAGAAATAGAGGGGAGAGACAGAGAGAGATGAGAGAGAGAGAGAGAGAGAGAGAGAGAGAGAGAGAGAAAGAGAGGAGAGAGAAATAGAGGAGACAGAGAGAGAGGAGAGACAGAGAGAGAGAGAGAGAAAGAGAGGAGAGAGACATAGAGGAGACAGAGAGAGAGGGGAGAGACAGAGAGAGAGGAGAGACAGAGAGAGAGAGAGAAAGAGAGGAGAGAGAAATAGAGGAGACAGAGAGAGAGAGATGTTTAGCATTAGGGTGAGGACTACAGTCGTCTAGTGTGTAGCCAGCCTTCTAAAACCCCGATGTCTCGATCACTCCACTATTGGAAGTACTGTGAGAAGTCTGGGTTTCCGAGGTCAGGTCCACATTGGCTCACATCAGAACGGATCCAGACAACCAGATCTCTCGGATACTAATTCCTTCCTTCCTGGAAGTGGCTGGATTTTAACACTGTACTAGTGTAGGGTGGACATCCTGTCCATCAGGAAGTAGTGAGCCCTTCTGATGACCCCAGCCTACACAGAGCCTTGATAGATACAGTATAATACTATATTTAGAACTATATAGTACATCTGTGGCTCTGCTCCAACCAAGGCTGTTACTAAACAGACAGTAGAGGAACTGTCTGTGATCCAAGGCACCCTAATTCCCTATTAGTGCGCACTACTTTCAACCAGAGCTCTATGGAACCTGGACAAAAGTAGTGCACTATAAAACATGGAATAGGGTGCCATTTAGACGAACCCTGTATCTTCACCCCTTGTTTCCTACAGCCTTCCGCTGTTAAGGGGATTATCCTCTCTTCCTTCCTGTCTTTCTCAGTCGGGTTCTGCCTTCCATCCCTCCTCTCTCTCTCTCCTCCATCAGAGGGGACTGTACAGTCACGCCTTGCTGTACTCAAATGCACTCACTCATCATGTAATACTGTAAAACATGGCGGACTGAATACGAACCTCTTAATACCCTGTGACAAAACGATTAAAGCATTCACGATTATTACCATCTTATTACGCCCTCAGCTGGTTCTGGTCCTACCTGTTATTTAGCTAGGTAAACCTCAGCTGGTCCTACCTGTTATTTAGCTAGGTAAACCTCAGCTGGTCCTACCTGTTATTTAGCTAGGTAAGCCCTCAGCTGGTTCTGGTCCTACCTGTTATTTAGCTAGGTAAACCCTAAACTGGTTCTGGTTCTACCTGTTATTTAGCTAGGTAAACCCTCAGCTGGTCCTATCTGTTATTTAGCTAGTAAGCCCTCAGCTGGTTCTGGTCTTACCTGTTATTTAGCTAGGTAAGCCCAAAAGCTGGTTCTACCTGTTATTTAGCTAGGTAAGCCCTCAGCTGGTCCTACCTGTTATTTAGCTAGGTAAACCCTCAGCTGGTCCTACCTGTTATTTAGCTAGGTAAGCCCTCAGCTGGTTCTGGTCTTACCTGTTCTTTATAGGGTACGCCCTAAACTGGTTCTGGTCTTACCTGTTCTTTAGCTAGGTAAGTCCTCAGCTGGTTCTGGTTCTACCTGTTATTTAGCTAGGTAAGCCCTCAGCTGGTCCTACCTGTTATTTAGCTAGGTAAGCCCTCAGCTGGTACTACCTGTTATTTAGCTAGGTAAGCCCTCAGCTGGTTCTACCTGTTATTTAGCTAGGTAAGCCCTCAGCCGGTTCTGGTTCTACCTGTTATTTAGCTAGGTAAGCCCTCAGCCGGTTCTGGTTCTACCTGTTATTTAGCTAGGTAAGCCCTCAGCTGGTCCTACCTGTTATTGAGCTAGGTAAGTCCTCAGCTGGTCCTACCTGTTATTTAAGGTAAGCCCTCAGCTGGTTCTGGTTCTACCTGTTATTTAGCTAGGTAAGCCCTCAGCTGGTTCTGGTTCTACCTGTTATTTAGCTAGGTGCCTCAGCTGGTCCTACCTGTTATTTAGCTAGGTAAGCCCTCAGCTGGTTCTACCTGTTATTTAGCCAGGTAAGTCCTCAGCTGGTTCTGGTTCTACCTGTTATTTAGCTAGGTAAGCCCTCAGCTGGTTCTGGTCCTACCTGTTATTTAGCTAGGTAAGTCCTCAGCTGGTCCTACCTGTTATTTAGCTAGGTAAACACTCAGCTGGTTCTGGTCCTACCTGTTATTTAGCTAGGTAAGTCCTCAGCTGGTTCTGGTTCTACCTGTTATTTAGCTAGGTAAGCCCTCAGCTGGTTCTGGTTCTACCTGTTATTTAGCTAGGTAAGCCCTAAACTGGTTCTGGTTCTACCTGTTATTTAGCTAGGTAAGCCCTAAACTGGTTCTGGTTCTACCTGTTATTTAGCTAGTAAGCCCTCAGCTGGTTCTGGTCCTACCTGTTATTTAGCTAGGTAAGCCCTCAGCTGGTTCTACCTGTTATTTAGCTGGGTAAGCCCTCAGCTGGTTCTACCTGTTATTTAGCTAGGTAAGCCCCTAAACTGGTTCTGGTCCTACCTGTTATTTAGCTAGGTAAGCCCTTAGCTGGTTCTGGTTCTACCTGTTATTTAGCTAGGTAAACCCTCAGCTGGTTCTGGTCCTACCTGTTATTTAGCTAGGTAAGCCCTCAGCTGGTTCTACCTGTTATTTAGCTAGGTAAGCCCTTAGCTGGTTCTGGTTCTACCTGTTATTTAGCTAGGTAAACCCTCAGCTGGTTCTGGTCCTACCTGTTATTTAGCTAGGTAAACCCTCAGCTGGTTCTGGTCTTACCTGTTATTTAGCTAGGTAAACCCTCAGCTGGTCCTACCTGTTATTTAGCTAGGTAAGCCCTCAGCTGGTCCTACCTGTTATTTAGCTAGGTAAGCCCTCAGCTGGTTCTGGTCCTATCTGTTATTTAGCTAGGTAAACCCTCAGCTGGTTCTGGTCCTACCTGTTATTTAGCTAGGTAAGCCCTCAGCTGGTTCTACCTGTTATTTAGCTAGGTAAACCCCTCAGCTGGTCCTACCTGTTATTTAGCTAGGTAAACCTCAGCTGGTCCTACCTGTTATTTAGCTAGGTAAACCCTCAGCTGGTTCTACCTGTTATTTAGCTAGGTAAGCCCTCAGCTGGTTCTGGTCCTATCTGTTCTATCTAAAAGGAGATACAAAGTGAGATTCCATGACATAATGTATTCTCATTGTGATCTGGAGATGAACATGTTTGATGTATAATTGAATAAGGTTTATATAGCAGGCGGTCTTTTCAACCCAGTTAAATAGATGCTTAATTTACCCAGCAGGAAAACCCCCTCTAGACATCTGAATGTTGTCCTCTTATCATACCTTGGGCCTCTTTCTGGACCAACAAGTCACTCACCACGAACTACAGGATCCAGAATGCATTGCTTCAAGTCCTCACTTTAACACTGTTCATCAACAACAAGTGTTATCTACCCTAGAGGAGTTAGTCAGGAACTCGACGGGACCATTAATACAGATGTTAAATCATTAATAGCTGGTGAGAGACTGAGCGGTTTTTGGCAGAGAAGTGACAGTAGACAGCCCCTACTGAGTAGTGCTCCTCCATAGTCTGATACTGTCACAGTAGACAGCCCTTACTGAGTAGTGCTCCTCCTCCCTAGAGTCTGATACTGTCACAGTAGACAGCCCTTACTGAGTAGTGCTCCTCCTCCATAGAGTCTGATACTGTCACAGTAGACAGCCCTTACTGAGTAGTGCTCCTCCTCCATAGAGTCTTATACTGTCACAGTAGACAGCCCTTACTGAGTAGTGCTCCTCCTCCCTAGAGTCTGATACTGTCACAGTAGACAGCCCTACTGAGTAGTGCTCCTCCATAGTCTGATACTGTCACAGTAGACAGCCCTTACTGAGTAGTGCTCCTCCTCCATAGAGTCTGATACTGTCACAGTAGACAGCCCTTACTGAGTAGTGCTCCTCCTCCATAGAGTCTTATACTGTCACAGTAGACAGCCCTTACTGAGTAGTGCTCCTCCTCCCTAGAGTCTGATACTGTCACAGTAGACAGCCCTTACTGAGTAGTGCTCCTCCTCCCTGGAGTCTGATACTGTCACAGTAGACAGCCCTTACTGAGTAGTGCTCCTCCATAGAGTCTGATACTGTCACAGTAGACAGCCCTTACTGAGTAGTGCTCCTCCTCCATAGAGTCTTATACTGTCACAGTAGACAGCCCTTACTGAGTAGTGCTCCTCCATAGTCTGATACTGTCACAGTAGACATCCCTTACTGAGTAGTGCTCCTCCTCCCTAGAGTCTGATACTGTCACAGTAGACAGCCCTTACTGAGTAGTGCTCCTCCTCCATAGAGTCTGATACTGTCACAGTAGACAGCCCTTACTGAGTAGTGCTCCTCCTCCATAGAGTCTTATACTGTCACAGTAGACAGCCCTTACTGAGTAGTGCTCCTCCTCCCTAGAGTCTGATACTGTCACAGTAGACAGCTCTTACTGAGTAGTGCTCCTCCTCCCTAGAGTCTGATACTGTCACAGTAGACAGCCCTTACTGAGTAGTGCTCCTCCTCCCTAGAGTCTGATACTGTCACAGTAGACAGCCCTTACTGAGTAGTGCTCCTCCTCCCTAGAGTCTGATACTGTCACAGTAGACAGCCCTTACTGAGTAGTGCCTCTCCTCCATAGAGTCTGATACTGTCACAGTAGACAGCCCTTACTGAGTAGTGCTCCTCCTCCCTAGAGAGTCTGATACTGTCACAGTAGACAGCCCTTACTGAGTAGTGCTCCTCCTCCCTAGAGTCTGATACTGTCACAGTAGACAGCCCTTACTGAGTAGTGCTCCTCCTCCATAGAGTCTGATACTGTCACAGTAGACAGCCCTTACTGAGTAGTGCTCCTCCTCCATAGAGTCTGATACTGTCACAGTAGACAGCCCTTACTGAGTAGTGCTCCTCCTCCATAGAGTCTTATACTGTCACAGTAGACAGCCCTTACTGAGTAGTGCTCCTCCTCCCTAGAGTCTGATACTGTCACAGTAGACAGCCCTTACTGAGTAGTGCTCCTCCATAGAGTCTGATACTGTCACAGTAGACAGCCCTTACTGAGTAGTGCTCCTCCTAGAGTCTGATACTGTCACAGTAGACAGCCCTTACTGAGTAGTGCCTCTCCTCCATAGAGTCTGATACTGTCACAGTAGACAGCCCTTACTGAGTAGTGCTCCTCCTCCCTAGAGTCTGATACTGTCACAGTAGACAGCCCTTACTGAGTAGTGCTCCTCCTCCCTAGAGTCTGATACTGTCACAGTAGACAGCCCTTACTGAGTAGTGCTCCTCCTCCATAGAGTCTGATACTGTCACAGTAGACAGCCCTTACTGAGTAGTGCTCCTCCTCCATAGAGTCTGATACTGTCACAGTAGACAGCCCTTACTGAGTAGTGCTCCTCCTCCATAGAGTCTTATACTGTCACAGTAGACAGCCCTTACTGAGTAGTGCTCCTCCTCCCTAGAGTCTGATACTGTCACAGTAGACAGCCCTTACTGAGTAGTGCTCCTCCTCCCTAGAGTCTGATACTGTCACAGTAGACAGCCCTTACTGAGTAGTGCCTCTCCTCCATAGAGTCTGATACTGTCACAGTAGACAGCCCTTACTGAGTAGTGCTCCTCCTCCCTAGAGTCTGATACTGTCACAGTAGACAGCCCTTACTGAGTAGTGCTCCTCCTCCCTAGAGTCTGATACTGTCACAGTAGACAGCCCTTACTGAGTAGTGCTCCTCCTCCATAGAGTCTGATACTGTCACAGTAGACAGCCCTTACTGAGTAGTGCTCCTCCTCCATAGAGTCTGATACTGTCACAGTAGACAGCCCTTACTGAGTAGTGCTCCTCCTCCCTAGAGTCTGATACTGTCACAGTAGACAGCCCTTACTGAGTAGTGCTCCTCCTCCATAGAGTCTGATACTGTCACAGTAGACAGCCCTTACTGAGTAGTGCTCCTCCTCCATAGAGTCTGATACTGTCACAGTAGACAGCCCTTACTGAGTAGTGCTCCTCCTCCATAGAGTCTTATACTGTCACAGTAGACAGCCCTTACTGAGTAGTGCTCCTCCTCCCTAGAGTCTGATACTGTCACAGTAGACAGCCCTTACTGAGTAGTGCTCCTCCTCCCTAGAGTCTGATACTGTCACAGTAGACAGCCCTTACTGAGTAGTGCCTCTCCTCCATAGAGTCTGATACTGTCACAGTAGACAGCCCTTACTGAGTAGTGCTCCTCCTCCCTAGAGTCTGATACTGTCACAGTAGACAGCCCTTACTGAGTAGTGCTCCTCCTCCCTAGAGTCTGATACTGTCACAGTAGACAGCCCTTACTGAGTAGTGCTCCTCCTCCATAGAGTCTGATACTGTCACAGTAGACAGCCCTTACTGAGTAGTGCTCCTCCTCCATAGAGTCTGATACTGTCACAGTAGACAGCCCTTACTGAGTAGTGCTCCTCCTCCATAGAGTCTTATACTGTCACAGTAGACAGCCCTTACTGAGTAGTGCTCCTCCTCCCTAGAGTCTGATACTGTCACAGTAGACAGCCCTTACTGAGTAGTGCTCCTCCATAGAGTCTGATACTGTCACAGTAGACAGCCCTTACTGAGTAGTGCTCCTCCCTAGAGTCTGATACTGTCACAGTAGACAGCCCTTACTGAGTAGTGCTTCTCCTCCATAGAGTCTGATACTGTCACAGTAGACAGCCCTTACTGAGTAGTGCTCCTCCTCCATAGAGTCTTATACTGTCACAGTAGACAGCCCTTACTGAGTAGTGCTCCTCCTCCCTAGAGTCTGATACTGTCACAGTAGACAGCCCTTACTGAGTAGTGCTCCTCCCTAGAGTCTGATACTGTCACAGTAGACAGCCCTTACTGAGTAGTGCTTCTCCTCCATAGAGTCTGATACTGTCACAGTAGACAGCCCTTACTGAGTAGTGCTCCTCCCTAGAGTCTGATACTGTCACAGTAGACAGCCCTTACTGAGTAGTGCTTCTCCTCCATAGAGTCTGATACTGTCACAGTAGACAGCCCTTACTGAGTAGTGCTCCTCCCTAGAGTCTGATACTGTCACAGTAGACAGCCCTTACTGAGTAGGCTCCTCCTCCATAGAGTCTGATACTGTCACAGTAGACAGCCCTTACTGAGTAGGGCTCCTCCTCCATAGAGTCTTATACTGTCACAGTAGACAGCCCTTACTGAGTAGTGCTCCTCCTCCCTAGAGTCTGATACTGTCACAGTAGACATCCCTTACTGAGTAGTGCTCCTCCATAGAGTCTGATACTGTCACAGTAGACAGCCCTTACTGAGTAGTGCTTCTCCTCCATAGAGTCTGATACTGTCACAGTAGACAGCCCTTACTGAGTAGGGCTCCTCCATAGAGTCTGATACTGTCACAGTAGACAGCCCTTACTGAGTAGTGCTCCTCCTCCATAGAGTCTGATACTGTCACAGTAGACAGCCCTTACTGAGTAGGGCTCCTCCATAGAGTCTGATACTGTCACAGTAGACAGCCCTTACTGAGTAGGGCTCCTCCATAGAGTCTGATACTGTCACAGTAGACAGCCCTTACTGAGTAGTGCTCCTCCTCCCTAGAGTCTGATACGGTCACAGTAGACAGCCCTTACTGAGTAGTGCTTCTCCTCCATAGAGTCTGATACTGTCACAGTAGACAGCCCTTACTGAGTAGTGCTTCTCCTCCATAGAGTCTGATACTGTCACAGTAGACAGCCCTTACTGAGTAGTGCTTCTCCTCCATAGAGTCTGATACTGTCACAGTAGACAGCCCTTACTGAGTAGGGCTCCTCCATAGAGTCTGATACTGTCACAGTAGACAGCCCTTACTGAGTAGTGCTCCTCCATAGAGTCTGATACTGTCACAGTAGACAGCCCCTTACTGAGTAGTGCTCCTCCATAGAGTCTGATACTGTCACAGTAGACAGCCCTTACTGAGTAGTGCTTCTCCTCCATAGAGTCTGATACTGTCACAGTAGACAGCCCTTACTGAGTAGGGCTCCTCCATAGAGTCTGATGGAGATCCTGGTGGTCCTGAGCTCAAACACAAAACTCATAGAGCTGACTGGGGAACACTAGAGCCTGTAGAGACAGACAGGGAGGAAGAGAGAGAGAGAGGAAAGAGAGGTGGGAGAGAGAGGAAGAGGGGGAAAGAGAGGCGGAGAGAGAGCACAAGAGAGTGGGGGAGGGGAGCGAGGGGAGAGAGAGGTGGGAGAGAGAGGGAGAGAGAGAGAGGGGAGGAGCGGGGGTGGGAGTGGGAGGAGGAAGAAAGAGAGCGTAGGAGAGTGAGAGAGAGGTAGGAGAGAGAGAGAGAGGTGGGAGAGAGAAGAAGAGCTCAGTGTTACATATGCTGTAAAATAATAATAACAACATGGTATAATAAGGCTTTTGATAGACCCAGAGACACTTGACAACCCATCCAGCAGTAGTGTCTTCTGTCCTGGTTCTGGGTTCACCGGGTTAGAGGCTCCCCCAACCAGGTAATAACACTCCTGATTCAACTAATCAACAAGCCCTTGATACGTTAAATCAGATGTTGTTGTTGTTAGTGTGGGGCTGGAGAACAAGCCTGCACACCCTGTCCATTCCTCGGGACCAGGATGGAACCATGAGGTCAAGGAATAGGACTGGGAGATTTCACATACAGTACAGCAGAGGTTTAGTCCAGTTGACTAGTGTACACTACCCCATTAAGGCTATGGTTTAGTCCAGTTGACTAGTGTACACTACTTACTATTAAGGCTATGGTTTAGTCAGTTGACTAGTGTACACTACTTACTATTAAGGCTATGGTTTAGTCCAGTTGACTAATGTACACTACTTACTATTAAGACTATGGTTTAGTCCAGTTGACTAGTGTACACTACTATTAAGGCTATGGTTTAGTCCAGTTGACTAGTGTACACTACTTACTATTAAGGCTATGGTTTAGTCCAGTTGACCAGTGTACACTACTTACTATTAAGGCTATGGTTTAGTCCAGTTGACTAGTGTACACTACTTACTATTAAGGCTATGGTTTAGTCCAGTTGACTAGTGTACACTACTTACTATTAAGGCTATGGTTTAGTCCAGTTGACTAGTGTACACTACTTACTATTAAGGCTATGGTTTAGTCCAGTTGACTAGTGTACACTACTTACTATTAAGGCTATGGTTTAGTCCAGTTGACTAGTGTACACTACTATTAAGGCTATGGTTTAGTCCAGTTGACTAGTGTACACTACTATTAAGGCTATGGTTTAGTCCAGTTGACTAGTGTACACTACTTACTATTAAGGCTATGGTTTAGTCCAGTTGACTAATGTACACTACTTACTATTAAGGCTATGGTTTAGTCCAGTTGACTAGTGTACTACTTACTATTAAGGCTATGGTTTAGTCCAGTTGACTAGTACACTACTTACTATTAAGGCTATGGTTTAGTCCAGTTGACTAATGTATGCACACTACTAAGGCTATGGTTTAGACCAGTTGACTAATGTACACTACTTACTATTAAGGCTATGGTTTTAGTCCAGGTGACTAGTGTACACTACTTACTATTAAGGCTATGGTTTAGTCCAGTTGACTAATGTGCAACTACTAAGGCTATGGTTTAGTCCAGTTGACTAGTGTACACTACTAAGGCTATGGTTTAGTCCAGTTGACTAATGTACACGACCTCAAGGCTATGGTTTTAGTCCAGTTGACTAATGTACACTACTTACTATTAAGGCTATGGTTTAGTCCAGTTGACTAGTGTACACTACTAAGGCTATGGTTTAGTCCAGTTAACTAATGTACACTACTTACTATTAAGGCTATGGTTTAGTCCAGTTGACTAGTGTACTACTTAGGCTATGGTTTAGTCCAGTTGACTAGTGTACACTACTTACTATTAAGGCTATGGTTTAGTCCTGTTGACTAAGTGTACACTACTTACTATTAAGGCTATGGTTTAGTCCAGTTGACTAATGTACACTACTTAGGCTATGGTTTATCCAGTTGACTAGTGTACACTACTTAGAAGGCTATGGTTTAGTCCAGTTGACTAATGTACACTACTTCTACTATTAAGGCTATGGTTTAGTCCAGTTGACTAATGTACACTACTTACTATTAAGGCTATGGGTTAGTCCAGTTGACCAGTGTACACTACTTACTACTAAGGCTATGGTTTAGTCCAGTTGACTAGGTACACTACTAAGGCTATGGTTTAGTCAGTTAACTAATGTACACTACTACTATTAAGGCTATGGTTTAGTCCAGTTAACTAATGTACACTACTTACTATTAAGGCTATGGTTTAGTCCAGTTAACTAATGTACACTACTAAGGCTATGGTTTAGTCCAGTTGACTAGTGTACACTACTTACTATTAAGGCTATGGTTTAGTCAGTTGACTAATGTACACTACTAAGGCTATGGTTTAGTCCAGTTGACTAATGTACACTACTATTAAGGCTATGGTTTAGTCCAGTTGACTAGTGTACACTACTTACTATTAAGGCTATGGTTTAGTCCAGTTGACTAATGTACACTACTAAGGCTATGGTTTAGTCCAGTTGACTAGTGTACACTACTTACTATTAAGGCTATGGTTTAGTCCAGTTGACTAGTGTACACTACTTACTACTAAGGCTATGGTTTAGTCCAGTTGACTAATGTACACTACTTACTACTAAGGCTATGGTTTAGTCCAGTTGACTAGTGTACACTACTTACCAGTAAGGCTATGGTTTAGTCAGTTGACTAATGTACACTACTTACTATTAAGGCTATGGTTTTAGTCCAGTTGACTAATGTACACTACTTAGGCTATGGTTAGTCCAGTTGACTAATGTGCACTACTTACTATTAAGGCTATGGTTTAGTCCAGTTGACTAATGTACACTACTTAGGCTATGGTTTAGTGCAGTTGACTAATGTACACTACTTACT
>NW_026284396.1:0-6745 GCF_023373465.1 Oncorhynchus keta
GGGTGTCAAAGTCAAATGGACGGAGGGCCAAATAAAAAATTTAGCTACAAGCCGAGGCCGGACTGTTCGAATGTTCATTGAAAAATGTTTAAATGACGCATATAGTCTAGTGAACCTAATTGAACCTACTGAAAACCTAACAAATATATTCCAATATGATCAGATAAATAAAGCAATATTTTCTTATGGCTCTGTCAGTAATCTTTAATTTTCAACAGACTAAAGACAAGAATTTCCTTTATATAAAAATCCCCCTCGCTTTATGAACATTAAATGAAAAGAAACCGGTATTCAAGGCACCATCAGTAGCCTATATTTTCTATTTTAGCAAAAGTGGGCTAAATTTACTTCAAAGAAAAAAACAATAATAGCAATTTTCTATCATCCACTCAACTGAAATATTTTAAAATATAATTGGATTGAAATACAATAAAATAAAGTGCAAAATCTATTAATCAAAAACAACACTTTGTTTAAGGGAAGTAACATGCAGTGAAAACAAATATTAAACTTTAACTTTAAACAGACGAGTAAAAACTCCAAATATGTGATTGCACAGTAATGTTCACTTGTTTGAGGTTGAGGGTGATACTTGAGTGGTGTCCCATCTTTTCCACAAGTTCATCAATGTTCAGGGTAAGGCTCTGAGCTGAGGGAAATCCTCAGAATTGAGTGGAGGTGTTCAGCAGTAAGTCGACTTCTGTGTGATGTTTTGTTCCAAGTTCATCGAAAACAGTTGTTCACACAGGTATGTGCCTTGCCAAACATAGACAACGTTTGAGCAGCCTGGATGCGCAGCTGGGGCATTGTGTCGGGGAGGAAACGGGCGAACTCCGCAGCACCCACTGCCGCATATTTTGCCCTCCAGTGCATCATTGCATTGGAGGTCAATCAACTCCATTTGGAGGTTTTGGTGGTGAGCTTTCCACGTCAACAGCAAATGGGTTACCGAGCAGTTCCAACCTGCTTTTTGTGCTTCAAAGTCAGCAAATCGGCGTCGAAAGTCAGCGGCAAGCATACCCTATTTTATCAGCCAACTGTGCTCGGGAACGCACTGGTAGAAACTTCTCTTTCATGGTCTGGCAGCTGGGAAAGTGGCTCAAATTTTCTTTCCGCATCTCGTCTCCACAGAGTCAGTTTGGTTTAAATGCCTTCACTGTACTGTACATATCAGAGATGACCACGATCCCGACCCTGCAGCTGCAAGGTTCATTGCATTCAGATGACTCGTAATGTCACACAGAAAAGCCATTTCACACAGAAACATTTAGTCTCAGGTTGTGTTGTGTCTTTCCCTTTGCTGTCAAGAACAGACAAATCTCCTCACGAAGCTCGAAACATCTTTGAAGCACCTTTCCCTGGCTTAGCCATCGCACCTCTGTGTGATAAGGCAAATCACCATGCTCCGTTTCTAACTCCGTCAGAAATGCCTTGAACTGGCGGTGATTCAAACCTTTGGCTCTGATAAAGTTAACTGTGCGCGTGATGATGCTCATTACATGCTCCATTTTCAAGGCTTTACCGCACAACGCTCCTGGTGTATGATACAATGATAAGCTGTCAGCTCACCTGTCATGCTTTCCTCTTGCATCTTTTCCGTATCTTCGCCACCAGTCCGCTCCTGTGTCCACATCGCAGGTGCTCCGTCGGTTGTCAAACCCACTTCAGTTTTCCCAAGGCAGCTCCATCTCATTTACACATCTTGACACCTCTTTCATACAAATCATGCCTTCGTAGTTGTGCCATGCATAGACGTAAAGCCAAAACCTCTGTCACGCTTAGGCTGGAGTCCACTCCGCGGATGAAAATTGACAACTGGGCAATGTCAGAAATGTTGTGCTCTCATCCAGCCAAGGAATATGCAATGAAATCTTTTCCCTTTTTCACAAGCTGCTCTTTTAGATTGATGGACAACTGGTCTACTCTCTCGGCAATGGTGTTTCTGCTCAGACTCACATTTAAAAAGAGTGCCTTTTTTCTGGGCAAACTTAAGTCACAAACTTTAATCATGCAGTTTTGATGAAATCCCCTCCGTAAATGGCCGGGCTGATTTAGCGATCTCTTCTGCCAAAATAAAACTGGCCTTGACAGCAGCCTGGCCTTGTGATTTGGCTTTTTGAACAGAGCCTGTCGAGATTTGAGGCCTCGTTTTTAATTCCTCTGCCTTTGTAGCCTTTGTTCCATGTCCATATTCTTGTTTTTGTCCGCGTGTTTCGTTTTTCTTACAATGTAGTCTCAGATTATACTCTTTCAGTACCGCCACACTTTCTCCACACAGAAGACACACAGGTTTTCCAGCTACCTCCGTGAACAAATACTCGACTCCCACCTTGTTTGAAACCCCGGGTTCTCAGTGTCCACCTTCCGTTTGCCATTTTGATGGGTATCTGAGATTAATTTTACTGTGATGCTGACAACTGCTGTGCCAATAAATATTGAAATGAAGCAGCCTACTGCTCGGTGCGTCACCGTTGCATTGTGGGAAATGTAGTATTGGTGCGTGTAAAAGATCTGCGGGCTGCCGGCTTGCTGCGGTCTGCGGGCCGGTTCTAATAATAAATCAAGATCATCCCAGGGGCCGTAAAAAACCTTCGCGGGCCGGATGTGGCCCGCGGCCTTGACTCTGACATATGTGCTGTAGGCCTAGCGGGCTATCAACTGTATCTTCACATGCACCGATGTAAAGCACCCTACCCAGGTCTTCAGCTTTACCGACAATAATTCATCATCTCATTACTTTATTCATCTCTGCTCATGCCCTTAAGCACCAACAACGGATTTCTAGAGAACCGGTGTTTTAGTTACCATGGCGACCGCGCCAGCCGGCATCCTGCAGCATCCTCGCACACCTCGGTAGACTGACTTATCTTCTGCTCTTCTACTGTACTGTATACACAGAATCTACTGTATAGACTGGTTGTACACACACACACACACACACACACACACACACACACACACACACACACACACACACACACACACACACACACACACACACTGGTTAATAATAAAAAGTGGAATTGGGCTCGAACAATAATGTGTAGGACTACATGGAGAAAGCCTGGCCATAATAGCCAACATAGATCAATGCTACCCCATGGTAGGCTAAGACCCGAGTGCGCTCTATTCCCGAGAGATCCCCTGGAGGAGAGCCACCACCCTGCGTGGTAAAGGGGTTGCCATGAATTTGACAGTAACTTCAAAGCAGCTCATTGGCAAGTAAGTTACTGTATTTCATATTGCAGTACATCTACTGTAATGTAATCTAAATACAGAATCAAAGCAAGAACTGTGGAATGACACAGTACAATACCGTAGAATATACTGTATTATACAGTAACAAAGTACATGCCACTGTAATTGTAATGACTGAGTGAATTAATTACATTCATTGAGGGGAGATGGGGTTTCTAATTCACAGTATTTTATTGTAATTACATGTAATTGGTGCAAGCAGGTTACAGCATGTCAATGAATATATCTAGAGGCCTTATTAACGGCTTCCAAAACAGCAGCAACTAAAGGCCAAACAGACCAACATGACATGGCAGAAGGCTCAACCATTAATGTTTGCTGCCAACCAATCTGTCCCCTATACATTTAAAATTGTCAGGGCACTACTACCGCATACCAGTTAAATTGGCACAGCACTCCCCACTAACAGGTGCAACAAAACATAGCCTCTGACAAGGCACGCCTCAAAATATGTTATTGAGCCAGAACAAAAATACCATGCACCCACTAGTGTTCCCCAAAAATGTGCGCTCCAAAAATATGGAAATGCAGCAAATCTTTCCCTGGCCACAACATTTTCCCACTATGAACCATCATTTTGAGTATGCTGCAGTAAAATGTTTCACAGAACTGTGCTGTTGATAATGCCCAAAATTACCATATAAATTACCGTTTTATTTTACAGTGTGGGCCTAACAGCACATCACAACATGTACACGCAGGCCTGGCCTACATAACGTTACGACCATTTCCAGTTCAATTTCACGTTGATCTCAGCTTACATTAATGTGAATTACCTACGGGTAATGGAGTAGTGCTTACCTCTATCTATCTCTCTCGCTCTCTTTCTCTCTCTATATATATATATCTATATATACGTCTCTCTCACTCTCTCACTATGTCTCTCTCTCTCAATCTCTCTCTCCTGACAGAGATAAAAAAGGGCAATATTTTCTCGTAGATGTTTATCAGAGAGAGAGAGGAAGTGACTGAGGCACTTCCAGTAATGTCAATGTGTGTGTGTGTTTGTTTGTGTGTGTGTGTGTGTGTGTGTGTGTTAGATGATGGTTATAGATTTCAGAGCTCTCAGGTGCATTAGTGTATGATAACAGTTTTCCCACAAAGCTATAATGCACAAACAATGGAAACACACACACGTACATTTACGCACACACACACGTGTACGCATACACATGGTATAGGACCAGATACAGTGCCTTCGGAAAGTATACAGACCCCTTGACTTTTTCCACATTTTGTTACATTACAGCCTTTTCCTGAAATGTATTAAATACTTTTTTCCCCTCATCAATCTACACACAATACCCCATAATAATAAAGAGAAAACAGGCTTTTAGAAATATCTCATTTGCATAAGTTTTCAGACCCTTTTCCATTGATCATCCTTGAGGTGTTTCTACAACTTGATTGGAGTGCACCTTTGGCAAATTCAATTGATTGGGCGTGATTTGGAAAGACACACACCTGTCTATATAAGGCAAAAACCAAGCCATGAGGTTAAAATAATTATCTGTAGAGCTCCAAGACAGGTTTGTGTCGAGGCAAAGATCTGGGGAAGGGTACCAAAATATTTCTACACAATTGAAGGTCCCCAACAACACAGTGGCTTCCATTCTTAAATGGAAAAAGTTTGGAACCACCGAGACTCTTCCCTAGAGCTGGCCACCTGGTCAAACTGAGAAATCGGGGGAGAAGGGCCTTGGTCAGGAGGTGACCAAGTACCCGATGTTCACTCTGACAGAGTTCCTCTGTGGAGATGGGAGAAGCTTCCAGGAGGACAAACCATCTCTGCAGCACTCCACCAATCAGGCCTTTATGGTAGAGTGGCCAGACAGAAACCAATCCTCAATAAAAGGCACATGACAGCCCATTTGGAGTTTGCCAAAAGGCAGCTAAAGGAGGCTCAGACCATGAGAAACAAGATTTCTGGTCTGATGAAACCTAGATTGAACTCTTTGGCCTGAAATGTCAGCATCACGCCTGGAGGAAACCTGGGCAACTTCCCTATGGTGAAGCATGGTGGTGGCAGACCATGCTAAGGGAATGTTTTTTAGTGGCGGAGACTAGTCAGAATGAGGGAAAGATGAACGGACCAAAGTACGGAGAGATCCTTTTTTATATATGAATTTTTTTTTAAATTTTACCCCTTTTTCTCCCAATTTCATGGTATCCAATTACTGTAGCTACCATCTTGTCTCATCGCTACAACTCCCATACGGATTCGGGTGAGACGAAGGTTGAAAGTCATGACTCTCCGACACACAACCCAACCAAGCCACACTGCTTCTAACACAGCGCGCATCCAACCCGGAAGCCAGCCGCACCACTTATCGGGAGGAAGCACTGTGCACCTGGCAACCTGGGTTAGCGCGCACTGCACCCGGCCCGCCACAGGAGTCGCTGGTGCACGATGAGACAAGGACATCCCTACTGCCAAGCCCTCCCTAACTCCAGGCAACGCTAGGCCACCTGTGCATCTTCCCCACGGATCTCCTGGTCCCGGCAACGACAGAGTCTGGGCGCAAACCCAGAGTCTCTGATGGCACAGCTGGCGCTGCAGTACAGCGCCCCTAACCACTGCGCCACCCGGGAGGCCTACAGAGAGATCCTTGATGAAAACCTGCACCTTCCAACAGGAAAACCTAATCACACAGCCAAGACAACACAGGAGGGGCTTCGGACAGGTCTCTGAATGTCCTTGAGTGGGCCCAGCCAGAGCACGGACTTGAACACGATCAAACATCTCAGAGAGACCAGAAAATAGCTATGCAGCGACACTTCCCATCCAACCTGATAGAGCTTGAGAGGATCTGCAGAGAAGAATGGGAGAAATCCCCAAATGCAGGTGTGTGCTAAGTTTCGTAGCATCATACCCAAGAAGACTCAAGGCTGTAACGCTGCCAAAGTTGCGTCAACAAAGTACTGAGTAAAGGGTCTGAATACTTATGTACATTTTATCTTTTCATATTTTTTTTATACATTTGCAAAAATTTCACAACTGTTTTTTAATCAGCATTATTGGCTATTGTGTGTAGATTGATCAGGAAAACAAAGGAACAAACTAAGGAACAGACAGATATAGAGGGGGCAATCAACAAAGTGAAGCAGTCCAGGTGAGTCCAATGATTGCTGATGCACGAATGATGGTGACAGGTGTGCGTAATGATGGGCAGCCTGGTGCCCTCAAGTGCCAGGGAGGGGAAGCGGAAGCAGGAGCAGGCTTGACAACATTATAATAACATTTTTGAATATTAAAATTCATTTTACAATGGATTTCGCAATATAAGTCTGTGCCCTCTGGCCACTACTCACTGGTCACAGAGGGCACTCAACATGTACTGCAATGACACAAATGACTCAAATAAATTGTCATGGCTTCACATCTACCATTTCATGGGTTGAGAGCTATCTATCCAATAGAACACAGAGGGGCTTCTCTACTGGAAGCCTCTCTAATAATATGCAAAGAAACTGTCACGCCTTGGTC
>NW_026284397.1:0-25000 GCF_023373465.1 Oncorhynchus keta
TGGTGTAGGAGAAGCCTGCTAGTAAAATAGATGGTGGTGTAGGAGAAGCCTGCTAGTAAAATAGATGCTGGTGTAGGAGAAGCCTGCTAGTAAAATAGATGGTGGTGTAGGAGAAGCCTGCTAGTAAAATAGATGGTAGTGTGAAAGCCTGCTAGTAAAATAGATGGTGGTGTAGGAGAAGCCTGCTAGTAAAATAGATGGTGGTGTAGGAGAAGCCTGCTAGTAAAATAGATGGTGGTGTGAGAGAAGCCTGCTAGTAAAATAGATGGTGGTGTGAGAGAAGCCTGCTAGTAAAATAGATGGTGGTGTAAGAGAAGCCTGCTAGTATAATAGATGGTAGTGTGAAGAAGCCTGCTAGTAAAATAGATGGTGGTGTGAGAGAAGCCTGCTAGTAAAATAGATCGTGGTGTGAGGGAGAAGCCTGCTAGTAAAATAGATCGTGGTGTGAAGAAGCCTGCTAGTATAATAGATGGTGGTGTAGGGAGAAGCCTGCTAGTAAAATAGATGGTGGTGTAGGAGAAGCCTGCTAGTATAATAGATGGTAGTGTGAGAGAAGCCTGCTAGTAAAATAGATGGTGGTGTGAGAGGGGCCTGCTAGTAAAATAGATCGTGGTGTGAGAGAAGCCTGCTAGTAAAATAGATCGTGGTGTGAGAGAAGCCTGCTAGTATAATAGATCGTGGTGTGAGAGAAGCCTGCTAGTATAATAGATGGTGGTGTAGGAGAAGCCTGCTAGTAAAATAGATCGTGGTGTGAGAGAAGCCTGCTAGTATAATAGATGGTGGTGTAGGAGAAGCCTGCTAGTAAAATAGATGGTGGTGTAGGAGAAGCCTGCTAGTAAAATAGATGGTAGTGTAGGAGAAGCCTGCTAGTATAATAGATGCTGGTGTGAGAGAAGCCTGCTAGTAAAATAGATGGTGGTGTGAGAGAAGCCTGCTAGTATAATAGATGGTAGTGTGAGAGAAGCCTGCTAGTAAAATAGATGGTGGTGTAGGAGAAGCCTGCTAGTAAAATAGGTGGTGGTGTAAGAGAAGCCTGCTAGTAAAATAGATGGTGGTGTGAGAGAAGCCTGCTAGTATAATAGATGGTAGTGTGAGAGAAGCCTGCTAGTAAAATAGATGGTGGTGTAGGAGAAGCCTGCTAGTAAAATAGATGGTGGTGTAGGAGAAGCCTGCTAGTAAAATAGATGGTGGTGTGAAGCCTGCTAGTATAATAGATGGTGGTGTAGAGAAGCCTGCTAGTATAATAGATGGTGGTGTAAAGAGAAGCCTGCTAGTAAAATAGATGGTGGTGTAAGAGAAGCCTGCTAGTATAATAGATGGTAGTGTAAGAAAGCCTGCTAGTATAATAGATGGTAGTGTAAGAGAAGCCTGCTAGTATAATAGATGGTGGTGTGAGAGAAGCCTGCTAGTATAATAGATGGTAGTGTAAGAGAAGCCTGCTAGTATAATAGATGGTAGTGTAAGAGAAGCCTGCTAGTATAATAGATGGTGGTGTGAGAGAAGCCTGCTAGTAAAATAGATGGTGGTGTAAGAGAAGCCTGCTAGTATAATAGATGGTGGTGTGAGAGAAGCCTGCTAGTATAATAGATGGTGGTGTGAGAGAAGCCTGCTAGTAAAATAGATGGTGGTGTGAGAGGAGCCTGCTAGTAAAATAGATGGTGGTGTGAGAGAAGCCTGCTAGTAAAATAGATTGTGGTGTGAGAGAAGCCTGCTAGTAAAATAGATGGTGGTGTAGGAGAAGCCTGCTAGTAAAATAGATGGTGGTGTAGGAGGGAGCCTGCTAGTATAATAGATGGTGGTGTAGGAGAAGCCTGCTAGTAAAATAGATGGTAGTGTGAGAGAAGCCTGCTAGTAAAATAGATGGTGGTGTGAGAGAAGCCTGCTAGTAAAATAGATGGTGGTGTAGGAGAAGCCTGCTAGTAAAATAGATGGTGGTGTGAGAGAAGCCTGCTAGTATAATAGATGGTAGTGTAAGAGAAGCCTGCTAGTAAAATAGATGGTGGTGTAGGAGAAGCCTGCTAGTAAAATAGATGGTGGTGTAAGAGAAGCCTGCTAGTAAAATAGATGGTGGTGTGAGAGAAGCCTGCTAGTATAATAGATGGTAGTGTAAGAGAAGCCTGCTAGTAAAATAGATGGTGGTGTAGGAGAAGCCTGCTAGTATAATAGATGGTGGTGTAGGAGAAGCCTGCTAGTAAAATAGATGGTGGTGTGAGAGAAGCCTGCTAGTAAAATAGATGGTGGTGTGAGAGAAGCCTGCTAGTATAATAGATGGTGGTGTAGGAGAAGCCTGCTAGTAAAATAGATGGTGGTGTGAGGAGAAGCCTGCTAGTAAAATAGATGGTGGTGTGAGAGAAGCCTGCTAGTAAAATAGATGGTGGTGTAGGAGAAGCCTGCTAGTGAAATAGATGGTGGTGTAGGAGGAGCCTGCTAGTAAAATAGATGGTAGTGTGAGAGAAGCCTACTAGTATAATAGATGGTAGTGTGAGAAGCCTGCTAGTAAAATAGATCGTGGTGTGAGAGAAGCCTGCTAGTAAAATATATGGTAGTGTAAGAGAAGCCTGCTAGTAAAATAGATGGTGGTGTGAGAGAAGCCTGCTAGTAAAATAGATGGTGGTGTAGGAGAAGCCTGCTAGTATAATAGATGGTGGTGTGAGAGAAGCCTGCTAGTAAAATAGATGGTGGTGTGAGAGAAGCCTGCTAGTAAAATAGATGGTGGTGTAGGAGGAGCCTGCTAGTAAAATAGATGGTGGTGTGAGAGAAGCCTGCTAGTAAAATAGATGGTGGTGTAGGAGAAGCCTGCTAGTGAAATAGATGGTGGTGTAGGAGAGAGCCTGCTAGTAAAATAGATGGTAGTGTGAGAGAAGCCTACTAGTATAATAGATGGTAGTGTGAGAAGCCTGCTAGTAAAATAGATGGTGGTGTGAGAGAAGCCTGCTAGTAAAATAGATGGTGGTGTAAGAGAAGCCTGCTAGTAAAATAGATGGTGGTGTGAGAGAAGCCTGCTAGTAAAATAGATGGTGGTGTAGGAGAAGCCTGCTAGTATAATAGATGGTGGTGTAGGAGAAGCCTGCTAGTATAATAGATGGTGGTGTAGGAGAAGCCTGCTAGTAAAATAGATTGTGGTGTGAGAGAAGCCTGCTAGTATAATAGATGGTGGTGTGAGAGAAGCCTGCTAGTAAAATAGATGGTGGTGTGAGAGAAGCCTGCTAGTAAAATAGATGGTGGTGTAGGAGAAGCCTGCTAGTAAAATAGATGGTGGTGTAGGAGAAGCCTGCTAGTAAAATAGATGGTGGTGTAGGAGAAGCCTGCTAGTATAATAGATGGTAGTGTAAGAGAAGCCTGCTAGTATAATAGATGGTGGTGTGAGAGAAGCCTGCTAGTATAATAGATGCTGGTGTGAGAGAAGCCTGCTAGTATAATAGATGGTAGTGTGAGAGAAGCCTGCTAGTAAAATAGATGGTGGTGTGAGAGAAGCCTGCTAGTATAATAGATGGTGGTGTAGGAGAAGCCTGCTAGTATAATAGATGGTGGTGTGAGAGAAGCCTGCTAGTAAAATAGATGGTGGTGTAGGAGAAGCCTGCTAGTATAATAGATGGTGGTGTAGGAGAAGCCTGCTAGTAAAATAGATGGTGGTGTGAGAGAAGCCTGCTAGTAAAATAGATGGTGGTGTAGGAGAAGCCTGCTAGTAAAATAGATGGTGGTGTGAGAGAAGCCTGCTAGTAAAATAGATGGTGGTGTAGGAGAAGCCTGCTAGTATAATAGATGGTGGTGTGAGAGAAGCCTGCTAGTAAAATAGATGGTGGTGTAGGAGAAGCCTGTTAGTAAAATAGATGGTGGTGTAGGAGAAGCCTGCTAGTAAAATAGATCGTGGTGTGAGAGAAGCCTGCTAGTAAAATAGATGGTGGTGTAGGAGAAGCCTGCTAGTAAAATAGATGGTGGTGGTGTAAGAGAAGCCTGCTAGTAAAATAGATGGTGGTGTAGGAGAAGCCTGCTAGTAAAATAGATGGTGGTGTGAGAGAAGCCTGCTAGTAAAATAGATGGTAGTGTAAGGAGAAGCCTGCTAGTAAAATAGATGGTGGTGGTGTAAGAGAAGCCTGCTAGTAAAATAGATGGTGGTGTAGAGAAGCCTGCTAGTAAAATAGATGGTGGTGTAGGAGAAGCCTGCTAGTAAAATAGATGGTGGTGTAGGAGAAGCCTGCTAGTAAAATAGATCGTGGTGTGAGAGAAGCCTGCTAGTAAAATAGATGGTGGTGGTGTGAGAGAAGCCTGCTAGTAAAATAGATGGTGGTGTAGGAGAAGCCTGCTAGTAAAATAGATGGTGGTGGTGTAAGAGAAGCCTGCTAGTAAAATAGATTGTGGTGTAGGAGAAGCCTGCTAGTAAAATAGATGGTGGTGTAGGAGAAGCCTGCTAGTAAAATAGATGGTGGTGTAGGAGAAGCCTGCTAGTAAAATAGATGGTGGTGTAGGAGAAGCCTGCTAGTAAAATAGATGGTGGTGTAAGAGAAGCCTGCTAGTAAAATAGATGGTAGTGTAAGAGAAGCCTGCTAGTAAAATAGATGGTGGTGTAAGAGAAGCCTGCTAGTAAAATAGATGGTAGTGTAAAGAGAAGCCTGCTAGTAAAATAGATGGTAGTGTGAGAGAAGCCTGCTAGTAAAATAGATGGTAGTGTGAGAGAAGCCTGCTAGTAAAATAGATGGTGGTGTAGGAGAAGCCTGCTAGTATAATAGATGGTAGTGTGAGAGAAGCCTGCTAGTATAATAGATGGTGGTGTAGGAGAAGCCTGCTAGTATAATAGATGGTAGTGTGAGAGAAGCCTGCTAGTAAAATAGATTGTGGTGTGAGAGAAGCCTGCTAGTAAAATAGATGGTGGTGTAGGAGAAGCCTGCTAGTAAAATAGATGGTGGTGTGAGAGAAGCCTGCTAGTAAAATAGATGGTGGTGTAGGAGAAGCCTGCTAGTAAAATAGATGGTAGTGTGAGAGAAGCCTGCTAGTAAAATAGATGGTGGTGTGAGAGAAGCCTGCTAGTAAAATAGATGGTGGTGTAGGAGAAGCCTGCTAGTAAAATAGATGGTGGTGAAAGAGAGAAGCCTGCTAGTAAAATAGATGGTGGTGTGAGAGAAGCCTGCTAGTAAAATAGATGGTGATGTGAGAGAAGCCTGCTAGTAAAATAGATGGTGGTGTAGGAGAAGCCTGCTAGTAAAATAGATGGTGGTGTGAGAGAAGCCTGCTAGTAAAATAGATGGTGGTGTGAGAGAAGCCTGCTAGTAAAATAGATGTTGGTGTAAAAGAGAAGCCTGCTAGTAAAATAGATGGTGGTGTAAAGAGAAGCCTGCTAGTATAATAGATGGTGGTGTGAGAGAAGCCTGCTAGTATAATAGATGGTGGTGTGAGAGAAGCCTGCTAGTATAATAGATGGTGGTGTGAGAGAAGCCTGCTAGTAAAATAGATGGTGGTGTAAGAGAAGCCTGCTAGTATAATAGATGGTGGTGTGAGAGAAGCCTGCTAGTAAAATAGATGGTGGTGTAGGAGAAGCCTGCTAGTATAATAGATGGTGGTGTGAGAGAAGCCTGCTAGTAAAATAGATGGTGGTGTAAGAGAAGCCTGCTAGTAAAATAGATGGTGGTGTGAGAGAAGCCTGCTAGTAAAATAGATGGTGGTGTAAGAGAAGCCTGCTAGTAAAATAGATGGTGGTGTGAGAGAAGCCTGCTAGTATAATAGATGGTAGTGTAAGAGAAGCCTGCTAGTAAAATAGATGGTGGTGTAAGAGAAGCCTGCTAGTAAAATAGATGGTGGTGTGAGAGAAGCCTGCTAGTAAAATAGATTGTGGTGTAAGAGAAGCCTGCTAGTAAAATAGATGGTGGTGTGAGAGAAGCCTGCTAGTAAAATAGATGGTGGTGTAAGAGAAGCCTGCTAGTAAAATAGATGGTGGTGTAAGAGAAGCCTGCTAGTAAAATAGATGGTGGTGTAGGAGAAGCCTGCTAGTAAAATAGATGGTGGTGTGAGAGAAGCCTGCTAGTATAATAGATGGTGGTGTGAGAGAAGCCTGCTAGTAAAATAGATGGTGGTGTGAGAGAAGCCTGCTAGTAAAATAGATGGTGGTGTAGGAGAAGCCTGCTAGTAAAATAGATGGTGGTGTGAGAGAAGCCTGCTAGTAAAATAGATGGTGGTGTGAGAGAAGCCTGCTAGTAAAATAGATGGTGGTGGTGTGAGAGAAGCCTGCTAGTATAATAGATGGTGGTGTAGGAGAAGCCTGCTAGTAAAATAGATGGTGGTAGTGTAAGAGAAGCCTGCTAGTATAATAGATGGTGGTGTGAGAGAAGCCTGCTAGTAAAATAGATGGTGGTAGTGTAAGAGAAGCCTGCTAGTATAATAGATGGTGGTGTGAGAGAAGCCTGCTAGTAAAATAGATGGTGGTGTGAGAGAAGCCTGCTAGTAAAATAGATGGTGGTGTAGGAGAAGCCTGCTAGTAAAATAGATGGTGGTGTGAGAGAAGCCTGCTAGTAAAATAGATGGTGGTGTGAGAGAAGCCTGCTAGTAAAATAGATGGTGGTGGTGTGAGGAAGCCTGCTAGTAAAATAGATGGTGGTGTGAGAGAAGCCTGCTAGTATAATAGATGGTGGTGTGAGAGAAGCCTGCTAGTAAAATAGATGGTGGTGTGAGAGAAGCCTGCTAGTAAAATAGATGGTGGTGTAGGAGAAGCCTGCTAGTAAAATAGATGGTGGTGTGAGAGAAGCCTGCTAGTAAAATAGATGGTGGTGTGAGAGAAGCCTGCTAGTAAAATAGATGGTGGTGTGAGAGAAGCCTGCTAGTAAAATAGATGGTGGTGTGAGAGAAGCCTGCTAGTAAAATAGATGGTGGTGTGAGAGAAGCCTGCTAGTATAATAGATGGTGGTGTGAGAGAGAAGCCTGCTAGTAAAATAGATGGTGGTGTGAGAGAAGCCTGCTAGTAAAATAGATGGTGGTGTAGGAGAAGCCTGCTAGTAAAATAGATGGTGGTGTAGGAGAAGCCTGCTAGTAAAATAGATGGTGGTGTGAGAGAAGCCTGCTAGTAAAATAGATGGTAGTGTGAGAGAAGCCTGCTAGTAAAATAGATGGTGGTGTGAGAGAAGCCTGCTAGTAAAATAGATGGTGGTGTGAGAGAAGCCTGCTAGTAAAATAGATGGTGGTGTGAGAGAAGCCTGCTAGTAAAATAGATGGTGGTGTGAGAGAAGCCTGCTAGTAAAATAGATGGTGGTGTGAGAGAAGCCTGCTAGTAAAATAGATGGTGGTGTAGGAGAAGCCTGCTAGTAAAATAGATGGTGGTGTAGGAGAAGCCTGCTAGTATAATAGATGGTGGTGTAGGAGAAGCCTGCTAGTATAATAGATGGTGGTGTAGGAGAAGCCTGCTAGTATAATAGATGGTGGTGTAGGAGAAGCCTGCTAGTATAATAGATGGTGGTGTGAGAGAAGCCTGCTAGTATAATAGATGGTGGTGTAGGAGAAGCCTGCTAGTAAAATAGATGGTGGTGTGAGAGAAGCCTGCTAGTAAAATAGATGGTGGTGTAGGAGAAGCCTGCTAGTAAAATAGATGGTGGTGTGAGAGAAGCCTGCTAGTAAAATAGATGGTGGTGTAGGAGAAGCCTGCTAGTAAAATAGATGGTGGTGTAGGAGAAGCCTGCTAGTAAAATAGATGGTGGTGTAGGAGAAGCCTGCTAGTAAAATAGATGGTGGTGTGAGAGAAGCCTGCTAGTAAAATAGATGGTGGTGTGAGAGAAGCCTGCTAGTAAAATAGATGGTGGTGTGAGAGAAGCCTGCTAGTAAAATAGATGGTAGTGTGAGAGAAGCCTGCTAGTAAAATAGATGGTGGTGTAGGAGAAGCCTGCTAGTAAAATAGATGGTGGTGTAGGAGAAGCCTGCTAGTATAATAGATGGTGGTGTAGGAGAAGCCTGCTAGTATAATAGATGGTGGTGTAGGAGAAGCCTGCTAGTAAAATAGATGGTGGTGTAGGAGGAGCCTGCTAGTATAATAGATGGTGGTGTAGGAGAAGCCTGCTAGTAAAATAGATGGTGGTGTGAGAGAAGCCTGCTAGTAAAATAGATGGTAGTGTGAGAGAAGCCTGCTAGTAAAATAGATGGTGGTGTGAGAGAAGCCTGCTAGTATAATAGATGGTGGTGTAGGAGAAGCCTGCTAGTAAAATAGATGGTGGTGTAGGAGAAGCCTGCTAGTAAAATAGATGGTGGTGTAGGAGAAGCCTGCTAGTAAAATAGATGGTGGTGTAGGAGAAGCCTGCTAGTATAATAGATGGTGGTGTAGGAGAAGCCTGCTAGTATAATAGATGGTGGTGTGAGAGAAGCCTGCTAGTATAATAGATGGTGGTGTAGGAGAAGCCTGCTAGTATAATAGATGGTGGTGTAGGAGAAGCCTGCTAGTATAATAGATGGTGGTGTGAGAGAAGCCTGCTAGTAAAATAGATCGTGGTGTAGGAGAAGCCTGCTAGTAAAATAGATGGTGGTGTAGGAGAAGCCTGCTAGTATAATAGATGGTGGTGTAGGAGAAGCCTGCTAGTATAATAGATGGTGGTGTGAGAGAAGCCTGCTAGTAAAATAGATCGTGGTGTAGGAGAAGCCTGCTAGTAAAATAGATGGTGGTGTAAGAGAAGCCTGCTAGTATAATAGATGGTGGTGTAGGAGAAGCCTGCTAGTATAATAGATGGTGGTGTGAGAGAAGCCTGCTAGTATAATAGATGGTGGTGTGAGAGAAGCCTGCTAGTAAAATAGATGGTAGTGTAAGAGAAGCCTGCTAGTAAAATAGATGGTGGTGTAGGAGAAGCCTGCTAGTAAAATAGATGGTGGTGTGAGAGAAGCCTGCTAGTAAAATAGATGCAGGTGCAAGGAGAAGCCCTGGCAAAACAGATGGTGCAGGAGAAGCCCGTGCAAAAACAGTGGTGTGAGAGAAGCCTGCTAGTATAATAGATAGGTGCTAGTATAATAGATGGTGTGAGAGAAGCCTGCTAGTAAAATAGATCGTGGTGTGAGAGAAGCCTGCTAGTAAAATAGATGGTAGTGTGAGAGAAGCCTGCTAGTAAAATAGATCGTGGTGTGAGAGAAGCCTGCTAGTAAAATAGATGGTGGTGTAAGAGAAGCCTGCTAGTAAAATAGATGGTAGTGTAAGAGAAGCCTGCTAGTAAAATAGATGGTGGTGTAAGAGAAGCCTGCTAGTAAAATAGATGGTAGTGAGAAGCCTGCTAGTAAAATAGATGGTAGTGTGAGAGAAGCCTGCTAGTAAAATAGATGGTAGTGTGAGAGAAGCCTGCTAGTAAAATAGATGGTAGTGTGAGAGAAGCCTGCTAAGTAAAATAGATGGTGGTGTAGGAGAAGCCTGCTAGTATAATAGATGGTAGTGTGAGAGAAGCCTGCTAGTATAATAGATGGTGGTGTAGGAGAAGCCTGCTAGTATAATAGATGGTAGTGTGAGAGAAGCCTGCTAGTAAAATAGATTGTGGTGTGAGAGAAGCCTGCTAGTAAAATAGATGGTGGTGTAGGAGAAGCCTGCTAGTAAAATAGATGGTGGTGTGAGAGAAGCCTGCTAGTAAAATAGATGGTGGTGTAGGAGAAGCCTGCTAGTAAAATAGATGGTAGTGTGAGAGAAGCCTGCTAGTAAAATAGATGGTGGTGTGAGAGAAGCCTGCTAGTAAAATAGATGGTGGTGTAGGAGAAGCCTGCTAGTAAAATAGATGGTGGTGTGAGAGAAGCCTGCTAGTAAAATAGATGGTGGTGTGAGAGAAGCCTGCTAGTAAAATAGATGGTGATGTGAGAGAAGCCTGCTAGTAAAATAGATGGTGGTGTAGGAGAAGCCTGCTAGTAAAATAGATGGTGGTGTGAGAGAAGCCTGCTAGTAAAATAGATGGTGGTGTGAGAGAAGCCTGCTAGTAAAATAGATGTTGGTGTAAGAGAAGCCTGCTAGTAAAATAGATGGTGGTGTAAGAGAAGCCTGCTAGTATAATAGATGGTGGTGTGAGAGAAGCCTGCTAGTATAATAGATGGTGGTGTGAGAGAAGCCTGCTAGTATAATAGATGGTGGTGTGAGAGAAGCCTGCTAGTAAAATAGATGGTGGTGTAAGAGAAGCCTGCTAGTATAATAGATGGTGGTGTGAGAGAAGCCTGCTAGTAAAATAGATGGTGGTGTAGGAGAAGCCTGCTAGTATAATAGATGGTGGTGTGAGAGAAGCCTGCTAGTAAAATAGATGGTGGTGTAAGAGAAGCCTGCTAGTAAAATAGATGGTGGTGTGAGAGAAGCCTGCTAGTAAAATAGATGGTGGTGTAAGAGAAGCCTGCTAGTAAAATAGATGGTGGTGTGAGAGAAGCCTGCTAGTATAATAGATGGTAGTGTAAGAGAAGCCTGCTAGTAAAATAGATGGTGGTGTAAGAGAAGCCTGCTAGTAAAATAGATGGTGGTGTGAGAGAAGCCTGCTAGTAAAATAGATTGTGGTGTAAGAGAAGCCTGCTAGTAAAATAGATGGTGGTGTGAGAGAAGCCTGCTAGTAAAATAGATGGTGGTGTAAGAGAAGCCTGCTAGTAAAATAGATGGTGGTGTAAGAGAAGCCTGCTAGTAAAATAGATGGTGGTGTAGGAGAAGCCTGCTAGTAAAATAGATGGTGGTGTGAGAGAAGCCTGCTAGTATAATAGATGGTGGTGTGAGAGAAGCCTGCTAGTAAAATAGATGGTGGTGTGAGAGAAGCCTGCTAGTAAAATAGATGGTGGTGTAGGAGAAGCCTGCTAGTAAAATAGATGGTGGTGTGAGAGAAGCCTGCTAGTAAAATAGATGGTGGTGTGAGAGAAGCCTGCTAGTAAAATAGATGGTGGTGGTGAGAGAAGCCTGCTAGTATAATAGATGGTGGTGTAGGAGAAGCCTGCTAGTAAAATAGATGGTGGTAGTGTAAGAGAAGCCTGCTAGTATAATAGATGGTGGTGTGAGAGAAGCCTGCTAGTAAAATAGATGGTGGTAGTGTAAGAGAAGCCTGCTAGTATAATAGATGGTGGTGTGAGAGAAGCCTGCTAGTAAAATAGATGGTGGTGTGAGAGAAGCCTGCTAGTAAAATAGATGGTGGTGTAGGAGAAGCCTGCTAGTAAAATAGATGGTGGTGTGAGAGAAGCCTGCTAGTAAAATAGATGGTGGTGTGAGAGAAGCCTGCTAGTAAAATAGATGGTGGTGGTGTGAGAGAAGCCTGCTAGTAAAATAGATGGTGGTGTGAGAGAAGCCTGCTAGTATAATAGATGGTGGTGTGAGAGAAGCCTGCTAGTAAAATAGATGGTGGTGTGAGAGAAGCCTGCTAGTAAAATAGATGGTGGTGTAGGAGAAGCCTGCTAGTAAAATAGATCGTGGTGTGAGAGAAGCCTGCTAGTAAAATAGATGGTGGTGTGAGAGAAGCCTGCTAGTAAAATAGATGGTGGTGTGAGAGAAGCCTGCTAGTAAAATAGATGGTGGTGTGAGAGAAGCCTGCTAGTAAAATAGATGGTGGTGTGAGAGAAGCCTGCTAGTATAATAGATGGTGGTGTGAGAGAAGCCTGCTAGTAAAATAGATGGTGGTGTGAGAGAAGCCTGCTAGTAAAATAGATGGTGGTGTAGGAGAAGCCTGCTAGTATAATAGATGGTGGTGTAGGAGAAGCCTGCTAGTAAAATAGATGGTGGTGTGAGAGAAGCCTGCTAGTAAAATAGATGGTAGTGTGAGAGAAGCCTGCTAGTAAAATAGATGGTGGTGTGAGAGAAGCCTGCTAGTAAAATAGATGGTGGTGTAGGAGAAGCCTGCTAGTATAATAGATGGTGGTGTGAGAGAAGCCTGCTAGTAAAATAGATCGTGGTGTGAGAGAAGCCTGCTAGTAAAATAGATGGTAGTGTGAGAGAAGCCTGCTAGTAAAATAGATCGTGGTGTGAGAGAAGCCTGCTAGTAAAATAGATGGTAGTGTGAGAGAAGCCTGCTAGTAAAATAGATTGTGGTGTGAGAGAAGCCTGCTAGTAAAATAGATTGTGGTGTAGGAGAAGCCTGCTAGTATAATAGATGGTGGTGTAGGAGAAGCCTGCTAGTAAAATAGATCGTGGTGTGAGAGAAGCCTGCTAGTAAAATAGATGGTAGTGTGAGAGAAGCCTGCCAGTAAAATAGATGGTGATGCCGGTTGGCTGACTGGCTTTATTGATTGACTGTATTGCTGTCCGACTGACTGATTGTTTGGCTGGCAAATTAGTTATTGGCTGTCTGACATGCTGGTTGGTTGGTTGACTGGCTGGATGGTTGGTTGACTGGCTGGTTGGTTGACTGGCTGGTTTGTTGGTTGACTGGCTGGTTGACTGGCTGGTTGGTTGACAGGCTGGTTGGTTGACTGGTTGGTTGGTTGACTGGCTGGTTGGTTGACTGGCTGGTTGACTTACTGACCTGACTGGCTGGTTGGTTGACTGGCTGGCTGGTTGACTGGCTGGTTGGTTGGTTGACTGGCTGGTTGACTTACTGACCTGACTGGCTGGTTGGTTGACTGGCTGGTTGACTGGCTGGTTGGTTGGTTGACTGGCTGGTTGACTTACTGACCTGACTGGCTGGTTGGTTGACTGGCTGGTTGGTTGACTGGTTGGTTGGTTGACTGGCTGGCTGGCTGGTTGACTTACTGACCTGACTGGCTGGTTGGTTGACTGGCTGGCTGGTTGACTTACTGACTGGCTCACTGAATGGATGACTGGCTGACTTGCTTTGTATTAATTGTTCAATCTGGTCTGGTACTAACTCTCTCCCCCTCTCTCCCTCCTCTCCCCCTGCAGGGTAACCAGGAGGCCCCTCCCCCTCCAGACTCCAGGACTCAGCCGTACCCCTCCGCCCAATTTGCCCCCTCAGAACGGCCTGCCCGCTGAGTTCACCGCCTCACACCTCACCCTGCGCCCCGACTACACAGGACAGCCCCCCGTCAGCGAACACACCCTCAACATGTACCCACTTCACAGAACCACAGTGAACAGAGTGGACAGGACACCAGGATACAGACCGTCTCAGCCACAGCCACAGTAAGACATCTCTACTTCATTACAACATCTTGGATATATACTGTTACTGGCATACTGTATATTACTGTTATATATTACTGTTATATATTACTATTTTATACAACAGGTGGTTCTAATCCTGAATGCTGATTGGTTAGCACCGGCTAAATCTATAATGTTAAAATGCCCATTTATTCTGTTCCATCTGACTGCGCAATCCACTATCTCATCAGCCCAGCCAGGCAATTTATAAACTTGATCTCCACTATAAAAGTAATCCAGACATTATCTCCCATTTCTTTAAGACTAACATTTAGTTTTCAACAGCGGAGATTTATATCAACCTTGCTGTCTGTCTCTCTGACATTTACAACATTGTTTCAGTATTTAAATTCGATCTCCAGCTGTCGCATAGTAATGAACGTGTCGGGAGTCGGGAACGAGACCTGCAAGCAGGCAGCGCTTCTCAGCCCGTCGAAATCATGAATCAGATGGCATCATTTTTATGGAATAAACCTAAAACAAAGACATGGCAATGGAAAAAGGGGGTAAAACAAAATTAAGTGCTGCTAGTTTACAGTCTTTCCAGCTTCCGCTTGAGGTGGTTGTGTTAGCTGTTGTTGTTGGCTAGCTCCTCTGAACAGCAGTGTCCAGCTTCCTCTTGAAGTGGTTGTGTTAGCTGTTGTTGTTGGCTAGCTCCTCTGAACAACAGTGTCCAGCTTCCTCTTGAAGTGGTTGTGTTAGCTGTTGTTGTTGGCTAGCTCCTCTGAACAACAGTGTCCAGCTTCCTCTTGAGGTGGTTGTGTTAGCTGTTGTTGTTGGCTAGCTCCTCTGAACAACAGTGTCCAGCTTCCTCTTGAAGTGGTTGTGTTAGCTGTTGTTGTTGACCTTCGTCCCAGTCTGAGGTCCTGAAAGTTCTGGAGCAGGTTTTCACCAAGGAACTTTCAGTACTTTGCTCCGTTCATCTTTGTCTCGATCCTAACGAGTCTACCAGTTCCTGCCGCTGAAAAACATCCCCACAGCATGATGTTGCCACCACCATGCTTCACTGTAGGGATGGTGCCAGGTTTCCTCCAGACGTGACACTTGGAATCCAGGCCAAAGACTACTGGTTTCATCAGACCAGAGGTCTGAGAGTCTTTAGGTGCCTTTTGGCAAACATCAAGCGGACTGTGCTGTGCCTTTTACAGAGGAGTGGCTTCTGTCTGGCCACTCTACCATAAAGGCCTAATTGGTGGAGTGCTGTAGAGATGGTTGTCCTTCTGGAAGGTTCTCCCATCTCCACAGAGTAACTCTGGGGCTCTGTCAGAGTGACCATCGGGTTCTTGGTCACCTCCTGACCAAGGCCCTTCTCCCTATTGCACAGTTTGGCTGGGAGGCCAGCTCTGGAAAGGTCTTGGTGGTTCCAAACTTCTTCACTTTAAGAATGACGGAGGCCATTGGGTTCTTGGGGACCTTCAATGTTGCAGACCTTTTTTGGTACCCTTCCCCAGATCTGTGCCTCGACACAATCCTGTCTTGGAGCTCTAAGGACAATTCCTTCGACCTCATGGCTTGGTTTTTGCTCTGACATGCACTGTCAACTGTGGTTCCTTTATATAGACAGGTGTGTGCCTTTCCAAATCATGTCCAATCAATTGAATTTACCACAGGTGTTCTCAAATCAAGTTGTAGAAGGATCTCAAGGATGATCAATGAAGTAGTACATTGATCTAAGTGGTGCATTGATCCACCGTCGTCCGGGCTTGGCCGGTGCAGGCCGTCATTGTAAATAAAATTTTGTTCTCAACTGACTGTTTTCGTTTGGTCATTATGGGGTATTGTGATGTCATTATGGGGTATTGTGATGTCATTATGGGGTATTGTGATGTCATTATTGGGTATTGTGATGTCATTACGGGGTATTGTGATGTCATTATGGGGTATTGTGATGTCATTATGGGGTATTGTGATGTCATTATGAGGTACTGTGTGTAGATAGACAAGTCATTGTATTCATTTAATCCATATTAGAATAAGGAAGGCACCCTATTACTGTTATATAATACTTTTGGAATACACCAGATCGTCTCGGCCATAGTAAGTGTGTGTGTGTGTGTGTGTGTGTGTGTGTGTGTGTGTGTGTGTGTGTGTGTGTGTGTGTGTGTGTGTGTGTGCGCGTACACTATACCCTTCATAGGATGCAGATTTGGACCTAGTGTACACTATACCCTTCACAAGGATGCAGAATTGTACCTAGTGTACACTATACCCTTCACAAGGATGCAGATTTGTACCTAGTGTACACTATACCCTTCACAAGGCTGCAGAATTGTACCTAGTGTACACTATACCCTTCACAAGGATGCAGATTTGTACCTAGTGTACACTATACCCTTCACAAGGATGCAGAATTGGACCTAGTGTACACTATACCCTTCACAAGGATGCAGATTTGTACCTAGTGTACACTATACCCTTCACAAGGATGCAGATTTGTACCTAGTGTACACTATACCCTTCACAAGGCTGCAGAATTGTACCTAGTGTACACTATACCCTTCACAAGGATGCAGATTTGTACCTAGTGTACACTATACCCTTCACAAGGATGCAGAATTGTACCTAGTGTACACTATACCCTTCACAAGGATGCAGATTTGTACCTAGTGTACACTATACCCTTCACAAGGATGCAGAATTGTACCTAGTGTACACTATACCCTTCACAAGGATGCAGATTTGTACCTAGTGTACACTATACCCTTCACAAGGATGCAGATTTGTACCTAGTGTACACTATACCCTTCACAAGGATGCAGATTTGTACCTAGTGTACACTATACCCTTCACAAGGATGCAGAATTGTACCTAGTGTACACTATACCCTTCACAAGGATGCAGATTTGTACCTAGTGTACACTATACCCTTCACAAGGATGCAGAATTGTACCTAGTGTACACTATACCCTTCACAAGGATGCAGAATTGTACCTAGTGTACACTATTCTCCTCAGAGCACCAGGTTATCCGAGGCCTTTACTGCAGGTCTCAAGCTGTGTTCTGATTCGTTGTTTCATTAATAGAATTCATCTGATGTTGAAAGCTGTTTTTTGGAATGCTTCCGTCTAGACACAAACATCCTGTGGTAGTCATTTGATTTATCATCCCTCTCTCTATCATAAATATGGATATTGCCATTCACCCAGAGTGCAATACAATCCAGTATTAGTTTGCATGGTAATGAGAAATATTTTCTCCCTCAAGCACTGAGAAAAAACGTTTAGTTTTTATTTTCTTGTCTTTTTAAAGTTGTTTCATGCATGTGTTATTAGTCTTTAGCTTGGAAGGAGAGAACTAGGAGAAGAGAAGTGATGAAGGAGAACTAGGAGAAGATAAGTGATGAAGGAGAACTAGGAGAAGATAAGTGATGAAGGAGAACTAGGAGAAGAGAAGTGATGAAGGAGAACTAGGAGAAGATAAGTGATGAAGGAGAGAACTAGGAGAAGATAAGTGATGAAGGAGAACTAGGAGAAGATAAGTGATGAAGGAGAACTAGGAGAAGAGAAGTGATGAAGGAGAACTAGGAGAAGAGAAGTAATGAAGGAGAACTAAGAGAAGAGAAGTGATGAAGGAGAGAACTAGGAGAAGAGAAGTGATGAAGGAGAACTAGGAGAAGATAAGTGATGAAGGAGAGAACTAGGAGAAGATAAGTGATGAAGGAGAACTAGGAGAAGAGAAGTGATGAAGGAGAACTAGGAGAAGATAAGTGATGAAGGAGAACTAGGAGAAGAGAAGTGATGAAGGAGAACTAGGAGAAGAGAAGTGATGAAGGAGAGAACTAGGAGAAGAGAAGTGATGAAGGAGAGAACTAGGAGAAGAGAAGTGATGAAGGAGAGAACTAGGAGAAGAGAAGTGATGAAGGAGAACTAGGAGAAGAGAAGTAATGAAGGAGAACTAGGAGAAGAGAAGTGATGAAGGAGAACTAGGAGAAGAGAAGTGATGAAGGAGAGAACTAGAGAAGATAAGTGATGAAGGAGAACTAGGAGAAGAGAAGTGATGAAGGAGAGAACTAGGAGAAGAGAAGTGATGAAGGAGAGAACTAGGAGAAGAGAAGTGATGAAGGAGAACTAGGAGAAGAGAAGTGATGAAGGAGAGAACTAGGAGAAGAGAAGTGATGAAGGAGAGAACTAGGAGAAGAGAAGTGATGAAGGAGAACTAGGAGAAGAGAAGTGATGAAGGAGAGAACTAGGAGAAGAGAAGTGATGAAGGAGAACTAGGAGAAGAGAAGTGATGAAGGAGAGAACTAGGAGAAGAGAAGTGATGAAGGAGAACTAGGAGAAGATAAGTGATGAAGGAGAACTAGGAGAAGATAAGTGATGAAGGAGAGAACTAGGAGAAGAGAAGTGATGAAGGAGAGAACTATGAGAAGAGAAGTGATGAAGGAGAACTAGGAGAAGAGAAGTGATGAAGGAGAACTAGGAGAAGAGAAGTGATGAAGGAGAGAACTAGGAGAAGATAAGTGATGAAGGAGAACTAGGAGAAGAGAAGTGATGAAGGAGAGAACTAGGAGAAGATAAGTGATGAAGGAGAGAACTAGGAGAAGAGAAGTGATGAAGGAGAACTAGGAGAAGAGAAGTGATGAAGGAGAGAACTAGGAGAAGAGAAGTGATGAAGGAGAACTAGGAGAAGATAAGTGATGAAGGAGAGAACTAGGAGAAGAGAAGTGATGAAGGAGAGAACTAGGAGAAGAGAAGTGATGAAGGAGAACTAGGAGAAGATAAGTGATGAAGGAGAGAACTAGGAGAAGAGAAGTGATGAAGGAGAACTAGGAGAAGATAAGTGATGAAGGAGAACTAGGAGAAGATAAGTGATGAAGGAGAGAACTAGGAGAAGAGAAGTGATGAAGGAGAGAACTATGAGAAGAGAAGTGATGAAGGAGAGAACTAGAGGAAGATAAGTGATGAAGGAGAGAACTAGGAGAAGATAAGTGATGAAGGAGAGAACTAGGAGAAGAGAAGTGATGAAGGAGAAAACTAGGAGAAGAGAAGTGATGAAGAGAGAACTAGGAGAAGAGAAGTGATGAAGGAGAGAACTAGGAGAAGATAAGTGATGAAGGAGAGAACTAGGAGAAGATAAGTGATGAAGGAGAGAACTAGGAGAAGATAAGTGATGAAGGAGAGAACTAGGAGAAGAGAAGTGATGAAGGAGAGAACTAGGAGAAGAGAAGTAATGAAGGAGAGAACTAGGAGAAGATAAGTGATGGAGAGAACTAGGAGAAGATAAGTGATGAAGGAGAGAACTAGGAGAAGAGAAGTGATGAAGGAGAACTAGGAGAAGATAAGTGATGAAGGAGAGAACTAGGAGAAGAGAAGTGATGAAGGAGAGAACTAGGAGAAGATAAGTGATGAAGGAGAACTAGGAGAAGATAAGTGATTAAGGAGAACTAGGAGAAGATAAGTGATGAAGGAGAACTAGGAGAAGATAAGTGATGAAGGAGAGAACTAGGAGAAGAGAAGTGATGAAGGAGAGAACTAGGAGAAGATAAGTGATGAAGGAGAGAACTAGGAGAAGATAAGTGATGAAGGAGAGAACTAGGAGAAGATAAGTGATGAAGGAGAGAACTAGGAGAAGATAAGTGATGAAGGAGAGAACTAGGAGAAAGAGAAGTAATGAAGGAGAGAACTAGGAGAAGAGAAGTGATGAAGGAGAGAACTAGGAGCAGAGAAAAGATGAAGGAGAGAACTAGGAGAAGTGATGAAGGAGAGAACTAGGAGAAGAGAAGTGATGAAGGAGAGAACTAGGAGAAGAGAAGTGATGAAGAGAGGGGAGAGGAAGATTGAATGAGATAACTAGGAGAAGAGAAGTGATGAAGGAGAGAACTAGGAGAAGAGAAGTGATGAAGGAGAGAACTAGGAGAAGAGAAGTAATGAAGGAGAGAACTAGGAGAAGAGAAGTGATGAAGGAGAGAACTAGGAGAAGAGAAGTAATGAAGGAGAGAACTAGGAGAAGAGAAGTAATGAAGGAGAGAACTAGGAGAAGAGAAGTGATGAAGGAGAGAACTAGGAGCAGAGAAGTGATGAAGGAGAGAACTAGGAGAAGTGATGAAGGAGAGAACTAGGAGAAGAGAAGTGATGAAGGAGAGAACTAGGAGAAGAGAAGTGATGAAGAGAGGGAGAGGTAGATTGAATGAGATAACTAGGAGAAGAGAAGTGATGAAGGAGAGAACTAGGAGAAGAGAAGTGATGAAGGAGAGAACTAGGAGAAGAGAAGTAATGAAGGAGAGAACTAGGAGAAGAGAAGTAATGAAGGAGATAACTAGGAGAAGAGAAGTGATGAAGGAGAGAACTAGGAGCAGAGAAGTAATGAAGGAGAGAACTAGGAGAAGAGAAGTAATGAAGGAGAGAACTAGGAGAAGAGAAGTGATGAAGGAGAGAACTAGGAGCAGAGAAGTGATGAAGGAGAGAACTAGGAGAAGTGATGAAGGAGAGCACTAGGAGAAGAGAAGTGATGAAGGAGAGAACTAGGAGAAGAGAAGTGATGAAGGAGAGAACTATGAGAAGAGAAGTGATGAAGGAGAACTAGGAGAAGAGAAGTGATGAAGGAGAACTAGGAGAAGAGAAGTGATGAAGGAGAGAACTAGGAGAAGAGAAGTGATGAAGGAGAACTAGGAGAAGAGAAGTGATGAAGGAGAGAACTAGGAGAAGAGAAGTGATGAAGGAGAACTAGGAGAAGATAAGTGATGAAGGAGAACTAGGAGAAGAGAAGTGATGAAGGAGAACTAGGAGAAGAGAAGTGATGAAGGAGAGAACTAGGAGAAGATAAGTGATGAAGGAGAGAACTAGGAGAAGATAAGTGATGAAGGAGAGAACTAGGAGAAGAGAAGTAATGAAGGAGAACTAGGAGAAGATAAGTGATGAAGGAGAGAACTAGGAGAAGAGAAGTGATGAAGGAGAACTAGGAGAAGATAAGTGATGAAGGAGAACTAGGAGAAGAGAAGTGATGAAGGAGAGAACTAGGAGAAGAGAAGTGATGAAGGAGAGAACTAGGAGAAGATAAGTGATGAAGGAGAGAACTAGGAGAAGAGAAGTGATGAAGGAGAGAACTAGGAGAAGAGAAGTAATGAAGGAGAGAACTAGGAGAAGATAAGTGATGAGAGAACTAGAGAAGATAAGTGATGGAGAGAACTAGGAGAAGATAAGTGATGAAGGAGAACTAGGAGAAGATAAGTGATGAAGGAGAACTAGGAGAAGATACGTGATGAAGGAGAGAACTAGGAGAAGAGAAGTGATGAAGGAGAGAACTAGGAGAAGATAAGTGATGAAGGAGAACTAGGAGAAGATAAGTGATGAAGGAGAGAACTAGAGAAGATAAGTGATGAAGGAGAACTAGGAGAAGATAAGTGATGAAGGAGAGAACTAGGAGAAGATAAGTGATGAAGGAGAGAACTAGGAGAAGATAAGTGATGAAGGAGAGAACTAGGAGAAGAGAAGTGATGAAGGAGAGAACTAGGAGAAGAGAAGTAATGAAGGAGAGAACTAGGAGAAGATAAGTGATGGAGAGAACTAGGAGAAGATAAGTGATGGAGAGAACTAGGAGAAGATAAGTGATGAAGGAGAACTAGGAAGATAAGTGATGAAGGAGAACTAGGAGAAGATACGTGATGAAGGAGAGAACTAGGAGAAGAGAAGTGATGAAGGAGAGAACTAGGAGAAGATAAGTGATGAAGGAGAACTAGGAGAAGATAAGTGATTAAGGAGAACTAGGAGAAGATAAGTGATGAAGGAGAACTAGGAGAAGATAAGTGATGAAGGAGAGAACTAGGAGAAGAGAAGTGATGAAGGAGAGAACTAGGAGAAGAGAAGTAATGAAGGAGAACTAGGAGAAGAGAAGTGATGAAGGAGAGAACTAGGAGAAGAGAAGTGATGAAGGAGAGAACTAGGAGAAGAGAATTGATGAAGGAGAACTAGGAGAAGATAAGTGATGAAGGAGAGAACTAGGAGAAGAGAAGTAATGAAGGAGAGAACTAGGAGAAGAGAAGTGATGAAGGAGAGAACTAGGAGCAGAGAAAAGATGAAGGAGAGAACTAGGAGAAGTGATGAAGGAGAGAACTAGGAGAAGAGAAGTGATGAAGGAGAGAACTAGGAGAAGAGAAGTGATGAAGAGAGGGGAGAGGAAGATTGAATGAGATAACTAGGAGAAGAGAAGTGATGAAGGAGAGAACTAGGAGAAGAGAAGTGATGAAGGAGAGAACTAGGAGAAGAGAAGTAATGAAGGAGAGAACTAGGAGAAGAGAAGTGATGAAGGAGAGAACTAGGAGAAGAGAAGTAATGAAGGAGAGAACTAGGAGAAGAGAAGTAATGAAGGAGAGAACTAGGAGAAGAGAAGTGATGAAGGAGAGAACTAGGAGCAGAGAAGTGATGAAGGAGAGAACTAGGAGAAGTGATGAAGGAGAGAACTAGGAGAAGAGAAGTGATGAAGGAGAGAACTAGGAGAAGAGAAGTGATGAAGAGAGGGGAGAGGTAGATTGAATGAGATAACTAGGAGAAGAGAAGTGATGAAGGAGAGAACTAGGAGAAGAGAAGTGATGAAGGAGAGAACTAGGAGAAGAGAAGTAATGAAGGAGAGAACTAGGAGAAGAGAAGTAATGAAGGAGATAACTAGGAGAAGAGAAGTGATGAAGGAGAGAACTAGGAGCAGAGAAGTAATGAAGGAGAGAACTAGGAGAAGAGAAGTAATGAAGGAGAGAACTAGGAGAAGAGAAGTGATGAAGGAGAGAACTAGGAGCAGAGAAGTGATGAAGGAGAGAACTAGGAGAAGTGATGAAGGAGAGCACTAGGAGAAGAGAAGTGATGAAGGAGAGAACTAGGAGAAGAGAAGTGATGAAGAGAGGGAGAGGAAGATTGAATGAGATAACTAGGAGAAGAGAAGTGATGAAGGAGAGAACTAGAGCAGAGAAGTGATGAAGGAGTGAACTAGGAGAAGTGATGAAGGAGAAAACTAGGAGAAGAGAAGTGATGGAGAGAACTAGGAGAAGAGAAGTAATGAAGGAGAGAACTAGGAGAAGAGAAGTGATGAAGGAGAACTAGGAGAAGAGAAGTGATGAAGGAGAGAACTAGGAGAAGAGAAGTAATGAAGGAGAGAACTAGGAGAAGAGAAGTGATGAAGGCTAGAGGGGAGACGGAGAGAGACGGAAAGAGGGGAGAGGAAGAGAGAAGGAGAGAACTAGGAGAAGAGAAGTAATGAAGGAGAGAACTAGGAGAAGAGAAGTAATGAAGGAGAGAACTAGGAGAAGAGAAGTGATGAAGGCTAGAGGGGAGACGGAGAGAGACGGAAAGAGGGGAGAGAAAGAGAGAACTAGGAGAAGAGAAGTGATGAAGGAGAGAACTAGGAGCAGAGAAGTGATGAAGGAGAGAACTAGGAGAAGTGATGAAGGAGAGAACTAGGAGAAGAGAAGTGATGAAGGAGAGAACTAGGAGAAGAGAAGTGATGAAGAGAGGGGAGAGGTAGATTGAATGAGATAACTAGGAGAAGAGAAGTGATGAAGGAGAGAACTAGGAGAAGAGAAGTGATGAAGGAGAGAACTAGGAGAAGAGAAGTAATGAAGGAGAGAACTAGGAGAAGAGAAGTAATGAAGGAGATAACTAGGAGAAGAGAAGTGATGAAGGAGAGAACTAGGAGCAGAGAAGTAATGAAGGAGAGAACTAGGAGAAGAGAAGTAATGAAGGAGAGAACTAGGAGAAGAGAAGTGATGAAGGAGAGAACTAGGAGCAGAGAAGTGATGAAGGAGAGAACTAGGAGAAGTGATGAAGGAGAGCACTAGGAGAAGAGAAGTGATGAAGGAGAGCACTAGGAGAAGAGAAGTGATGAAGGAGAGCACTAGGAGAAGAGAAGTGATGAAGGAGAGAACTAGGAGAAGAGAAGTGATGAAGAGAGGGGAGAGGAAGATTGAATGAGATAACTAGGAGAAGAGAAGTGATGAAGGAGAGAACTAGGAGAAGAGAAGTGATGAAGGAGAGAACTAGGAGAAAGAGAAGTAATGAAGGAGAGAACTAGGAGAAGAGAAGTGATGAAGGAGAGAACTAGGAGCAGAGAAGTGATGAAGGAGTGAACTAGGAGAAGTGATGAAGGAGAAAACTAGGAGAAGAGAAGTGATGGAGAGAACTAGGAGAAGAGAAGTGATGAAGGAGAGAACTAGGAGAAGTGATGAAGGAGAGAACTAGGAGAAGATAAGTGATGAAGGAGAGAACTAGGAGAAGAGAAGTGATGAAGGAGAGAACTAGGAGAAGAGAAGTAATGAAGGAGAGAACTAGGAGAAGATAAGTGATGGAGAGAACTAGGAGAAGATAAGTGATGGAGAGAACTAGGAGAAGATAAGTGATGAAGGAGAACTAGGAGAAGATAAGTGATGAAGGAGAACTAGGAGAAGATACGTGATGAAGGAGAGAACTAGGGAGAAGAGAAGTGATGAAGGAGAGAACTAGGAGAAGATAAGTGATGAAGGAGAACTAGGAGAAGGTAAGTGATGAAGGAGAGAACTAGGAGAAGATAAGTGATGAAGGAGAACTAGGAGAAGATAAGTGATGAAGGAGAGAACTAGGAGAAGAGAAGTGATGAAGGAGAGAACTAGGAGAAGAGAAGTGATGAAGGAGAGAACTAGGAGAAGAGAAGTGATGAAGGAGAGAACTAGGAGAAGAGAAGTGATGAAGGAGAGAACTAGGAGAAGAGAAGTGATGAAGGAGAGAACTAGGAGAAGATAAGTGATGAAGGAGAGAACTAGGAGAAGAGAAGTAATGAAGGAGAGAACTAGGAGAAGAGAAGTGATGAAGGAGAGAACTAGGAGCAGAGAAAAGATGAAGGAGAGAACTAGGAGAAGTGATGAAGGAGAGAACTAGGAGAAGAGAAGTGATGAAGGAGAGAACTAGGAGAAGAGAAGTGATGAAGAGAGGGAGAGGAAGATTGAATGAGATAACTAGGAGAAGAGAAGTGATGAAGGAGAGAACTAGGAGAAGAGAAGTGATGAAGGAGAGAACTAGGAGAAGAGAAGTAATGAAGGAGAGAACTAGGAGAAGAGAAGTGATGAAGGAGAGAACTAGGAGAAGAGAAGTAATGAAGGAGAGAACTAGGAGAAGAGAAGTAATGAAGGAGAGAACTAGGAGAAGAGAAGTGATGAAGGAGAGAACTAGGAGCAGAGAAGTGATGAAGGAGAGAACTAGGAGAAGTGATGAAGGAGAGAACTAGGAGAAGAGAAGTGATGAAGGAGAGAACTAGGAGAAGAGAAGTGATGAAGAGAGGGGAGAGGTAGATTGAATGAGATAACTAGGAGAAGAGAAGTGATGAAGGAGAGAACTAGGAGAAGAGAAGTGATGAAGGAGAGAACTAGGAGAAGAGAAGTAATGAAGGAGAGAACTAGGAGAAGAGAAGTAATGAAGGAGATAACTAGGAGAAGAGAAGTGATGAAGGAGAGAACTAGGAGCAGAGAAGTAATGAAGGAGAGAACTAGGAGAAGAGAAGTAATGAAGGAGAGAACTAGGAGAAGAGAAGTGATGAAGGAGAGAACTAGGAGCAGAGAAGTGATGAAGGAGAGAACTAGGAGAAGTGATGAAGGAGAGCACTAGGAGAAGAGAAGTGATGAAGGAGAGAACTAGGAGAAGAGAAGTGATGAAGAGAGGGGAGAGGAAGATTGAATGAGATAACTAGGAGAAGAGAAGTGATGAAGGAGAGAACTAGGAGCAGAGAAGTGATGAAGGAGTGAACTAGGAGAAGTGATGAAGGAGAAAACTAGGAGAAGAGAAGTGATGGAGAGAACTAGGAGAAGAGAAGTAATGAAGGAGAGAACTAGGAGAAGAGAAGTGATGAAGGAGAACTAGGAGAAGAGAAGTGATGAAGGAGAGAACTAGGAGAAGAGAAGTAATGAAGGAGAGAACTAGGAGAAGAGAAGTGATGAAGGCTAGAGGGGAGACGGAGAGAGACGGAAAGAGGGGAGAGGAAGAGAGAAGGAGAGAACTAGGAGAAGAG
>NW_026284397.1:30000-45000 GCF_023373465.1 Oncorhynchus keta
TATGTACATAGTCAATTATAGGCTTCAAGGGGACTCCTATAGTAGGTACACCTATAGCTCTGTTAGACACTGGGTATGTACATAGTCAATTATAGGCTTCAAGGGGACTCCTATAGTAGGTACACCTATAGCTCTGTTAGACACTGGGTATGTACATAGTCAATTATAGGCTTCAAGGGGACTCCTATAGTAGGTACACCTATAGCTCTGTTAGACACTGGGTATGTACATAGTCAATTATAGGCTTCAAGGGGACTCCTATAGTTGGTACACCTATAGCTCTGTTAGACACTGGGTATGTATATAGTCAATGATAGTTCTCTCCAGTCATCAGTGTCTGTTTCTCTCTCTCTCTCTCTGCCCCTCCCTCCCTAGAGTCTCAGTTTCTCCAGTCATCAGTGTCTGTTTCTCTCTCCCTCCCTCCCTCCTTCCCTCCTTCCCTAAAGTCTCAGTTCTCTCCAGTCATCAGTGTCTGTTTCTCTCTCTCTCTCTCTCTCCCTCCCTCCCTCCCTCCCTAGAGTCTCAGTTCTCTCCAGTCATCAGTGTCCGTCTCTCTCTCCCTCCCTCTCTCTCTCCGCCCTCCCTCCCTCCCTGCCTAGAGTCTCAGTTCTCTCCAGTCATCAGTGTCTGTTTCTCTCTCTCTCGCCCCCCTCCCTCCCTCCCTCCCTCCCTCCCCCTCCCTCCCTCCCTCCCTCCCTCCCTCCCTCCCTCCATAGAGTCTCAGTTCTCTCCAGTCATTAGTGTCCGTCTCTCTCTCCCTCCCTCCCTCCCTCCCTCCCTCCCTCCCTCCCTCCCTCCCTCCCTCCCTCCCTCCCTCCCTCCCTAGAGTCTCAGTTTTCTCCAGTCATCCGTGTCCGTCTCTCTCTCCCTCCTCACTTCCTTCCCTCCCTCCCTCCCTCCTTCCCTCCCTCCCTAGAGTCTCAGTTCTCTCCAGTCATCAGTGTCCGTCTCTCTCTCTCTCCCTCCCTCCCTCCTTCCCTAGAGTCTCAGTTCTCTCCAGTCATCAGTGTCTGTTTCTCTCTCTCTCTCCGCCCCTCCCTCCTTCCCTAGAGTCTCAGTTTTCTCCAGTCATCAGTGTCCGTCTCTCCCTCCCTCCCTCCCCACCTCCCTCCCTCCTCACCTCCTTCCCTCCCTAGAGTCTCAGTTCTCTCCAGTAATCAGTGTCCCTCCCTCCCTCCCTCCTCACTTCCCTCCCTCCCTAGAGTCTCAGTTCTCTCCAATCATCAATGTCTGTTTCTCTCTCCCTCTGCCCCTCCCTCCCTCCCTCCCTCCCTAGAGTCTCAGTTCTCTCCAGTCATCAGTGTCCCTCCCTCCCTCCCTCCCTCCCTCCCTCCCTCCCTCCCTCCCTCCCTCCTTCACTAGAGTCTCAGTTCTCTCCAGTCATCAGTGTCTGTTCCTCCCTCCCTCCCTCCCTCCCTCCCTCCCTCCCTCCCTCCCTCCCTCCCTCCCTCCCTCCCTCCTTCACTAGAGTCTCAGTTCTCTCCAGTCATCAGTGTCTGTTTCTCTCTCTCTCCCTCCGCCCCGTCTCTCTCTCTCCGCCCCTCCCTCCCTCCCTCCCTCCCTCCCTAAAGTCTCAGTTCTCTCCAGTCATCAGTGTCTGTTTCTCTCTCTCTCCTTTCATTCCTTCTCTCCAGCAATATGTCAAAACACGTCTCTCTTCTCCCCTCTGACTATTAGATGAAACTTCTGATGCTGCAGAAAAAGACCAGATATATAGTTATCTTTGTTTTATTTCCTGGTTTGAAGTGTAGGCGTCCACTGCCTGTACAATTCATGTTCCACAGATGGCACACGCTGCTGCGTATGTGTGTGTGTGTGTGTGCGTGTGTGTGTGCGTGCGTGCGTGTGCGTATGTGTGTGTGTGTGTGTGTGTGTGTGTGTGTGTGTGTGTGTGTGTGTGTGTGTGTGTGTGTGTGTGTGTGTGTGTGTGTGTGTGTGTGTGTGTGTGTGTGTGTGTGTGTGTGTGTGTGTGTGTGTGTGTGTGTGTGTGTGTGTGTGTGTGTGTGTGTGGCAGCAGCCTGTCAGCCTTATGCTTCCTCCCTGTAAACACACAGTATTCTGAGCCCAGAGTTGAGGAATGGAGAGTATTCTCTTTCTGTAACTGGGTTAGAGCGTGAAGCCGACTGTACTGTGTGTGTGTGATATTTGTTCCTTATGGTTTCAGCATCTGAGAGGACTGGGTCTGTCTCTATAGGATATATAGACAGTAGAGGACTGGGTCTGTCTCTATAGGATATATAGACAGTAGAGGACTGGGTCTGTCTCTATAGGATATATAGACAGTAGAGGACTGGGTCTATAGGATATATAGACAGTAGAGGACTGGGTCTGTCTCTATAGGATATATAGACAGTAGAGGACTGGGTCTGTCTCTATAGGATATATAGACAGTAGAGGACTGGGTCTATAGGATATATAGACAGTAGAGGACTGGGTCTGTCTCTATGGGATATATAGACAGTAGAGGACTGGGTCTGTCTCTATAGGATATATAGACAGTAGAGGACTGGGTCTGTCTCTATAGGATATATAGACAGTAGAGGACTGGGTCTATAGGATATATAGACAGTAGAGGACTGGGTCTGTCTCTATAGGATATATAGACAGTAGAGGACTGGGTCTGTCTCTATAGGATATATAGACAGTAGAGGACTGGGTCTATAGGATATATAGACAGTAGAGGACTGGGTCTGTCTCTATATGATATATAGACAGTAGAGGACTGGGTCTGTCTCTATAGGATATATAGACAGTAGAGGACTGGGTCTGTCTCTATAGGATATAGACAGTAGAGGACTGGGTCTGTCTCTATAGGATATATAGACAGTAGAGGACTGGGTCTGTCTCTATATGATATATAGACAGTAGAGGACTGGGTCTGTCTCTATAGGATATATAGACAGTAGAGGACTGGGTCTGTCTCTATAGGATATATAGACAGTAGAGGACTGGGTCTATAGGATATATAGACAGTAGAGGACTGGGTCTATATGATATATAGACAGTAGAGGACTGGGTCTATAGGATATATAGACAGTAGAGGACTTGGTCTATATGATATATAGACAGTAGAGGACTGGGTCTATAGGATATATAGACAGTAGTGTGTGTGTGTGTGTGTGTGTGTGTGTGTGTGTGTGTGTGTGTGTGTGTGTGTGTGTGTGTGTGTGTGTGTGTGTGTGTGTGTGTGTGTGTGTGTGTGTGTGTGTGTGTGTGTGTGTGTGTGTGTGTGTGTGTGTGTGTGGGTGGGTGGGTGGGTGGGTGGGTGGGTGGGTGGCAGCAGCCTGTCAGCCTTATGCTTCCTCCCCTGTAAACACACAGTATTCTGAGCCCAGAGTTGAGGAATGGAGAGTATTCTCTTTCTGTAACTGGGTTAGAGCGTGAAGCCGACTGTACTGTGTGTGTGTGATATTTGTTCCTTATGGTTTCAGCATCTGAGAGGACTGGGTCTGTCTCTATAGGATATATAGATAGTAGAGGACTGGGTCTGTCTCTATATGATATAGACAGTAGAGGACTGGGTCTATCTCTATAGGATATATAGACAGTAGAGGACTGGGTCTATAGGATATATAGACAGTAGAGGACTGGGTCTGTCTCTATAGGATATATAGACAGTAGAGGACTGGGTCTATAGGATATATAGACAGTAGAGGACTGGGTCTGTCTCTATAGGATATATGGACAGTAGAGGACTGGGTATATATGATATATAGACAGTAGAGGACTGGGTCTGTCTCTATAGGATATATAGACAGTAGAGGACTGGGTCTATAGGATATATAGACAGTAGAGGACTGGGTCTGTCTCTATAGGATATATAGACAGTAGAGGACTGGGTCTATAGGATATATAGACAGTAGAGGACTGGGTCTATAGGATATATAGACAGTAGAGGACTGGGTCTGTCTCTATAGGATATATAGACAGTAGAGGACTGGGTCTGTCTCTATATGATATATAGACAGTATAGGACTGGGTCTGTCTCTATAGGATATATAGACAGTAGAGGACTGGGTCTATAGGATATACAGACAGTAGAGGACTGGGTCTGTCTCTATAGGATATATAGACAGTATAGGACTGGGTCTGTCTCTATAGGATATATAGACAGTAGAGGACTGGGTCTATAGGATATATAGACAGTAGAGGACTGGGTCTGTCTCTATAGGATATATAGACAGTAGAGGACTGGGTCTATAGGATATATAGACAGTAGAGGACTGGGTCTGTCTCTATATGATATATAGACAGTAGAGGACTGGGTCTGTCTCTATATGATATATAGACAGTAGAGGACTGGGTCTATAGGATATATAGACAGTAGAGGACTGGGTCTATAGGATATATAGACAGTAGAGGACTGGGTCTGTCTCTATAGGATATATAGACAGTAGAGGACTGGGTCTATATGATATATAGACAGTAGAGGACTGGGTCTGTCTCTATATGATATATAGACAGTAGAGGACTGGGTCTGTCTCTATAGGATATATAGACAGTAGAGGACTGGGTCTGTCTCTATAGGATATATAGACAGTAGAGGACTGGGTCTGTCTCTATAGGATATATAGACAGTAGAGGACTGGGTCTGTCTCTATATGATATATAGACAGTAGAGGACTGGGTCTATAGGATATATAGACAGTAGAGGACTGGGTCTGTCTCTATAGGATATATAGACAGTAGAGGACTGGGTCTATAGGATATATAGACAGTAGAGGACTGGGTCTATATGATATATAGACAGTAGAGGACTGGGTCTATAGGATATATAGACAGTAGAGGACTTGGTCTATATGATATATAGACAGTAGAGGACTGGGTCTATAGGATATATAGACAGTAGAGGACTGGGTCTATAGGATATATAGACAGTAGAGGACTGGGTCTGTCTCTATAGGATATATAGACAGTAGAGGACTGGGTCTATAGGATATATAGACAGTAGAGGACTGGGTCTGTATGATATATAGACAGTAAAGGACTGGGTCTGTCTCTATAGGATATATAGACAGTAGAGGACTGGGTCTGTCTCTATAGGATATATAGATAGTAGAGGACTGGGTCTATAGGATATATAGACAGTAGAGGACTGGGTCTATATGATATATAGACAGTAGAGGACTGGGTCTATAGGATATATAGACAGTAGAGGACTGGGTCTGTCTCTATAGGATATATAGACAGTAGAGGACTGGGTCTGTCTCTATATGATATATAGACAGTAGAGGACTGGGTCTATAGGATATATAGACAGTAGAGTACTGGGTCTATAGGATATATAGACAGTAGAGGACTGGGTCTATAGGATATATAGACAGTATAGGACTGGGTCTATATGATATATAGACAGTAGAGGACTGGGTCTGTCTCTATAGGATATATAGACAGTAGAGGACTGGGTCTATAGGATATATAGACAGTAGAGGACTGGGTCTATAGGATATATAGACAGTAGAGGACTGTCTCTATAGGATATATAGACAGTATAGGACTGGGTCTATATGATATATAGACAGTATAGGACTGGGTCTATAGGATATATAGACAGTATAGGACTGGGTCTATAGGATATATAGACAGTAGAGGACTGGGTCTATAGGATATATAGACAGTAGAGGACTGGGTCTGTCTCTATATGATATATAGACAGTAGAGGACTGGGTCTATAGGATATATAGACAGTAGAGGACTGGGTCTATAGGATATATAGACAGTAGAGGACTGGGTCTATAGGATATATAGACAGTAGAGGACTGTCTCTATAGGATATATAGACAGTAGAGGACTGGGTCTGTCTCTATAGGATATATAGACAGTAGAGGACTGGGTCTGTCTCTATATGATATATAGACAGTAGAGGACTGGGTCTATAGGATATATAGACAGTATAGGACTGGGTCTGTCTCTATATGATATATAGACAGTAGAGGACTGGGTCTATCTCTATATGATATATAGACAGTAGAGGACTGGGTCTATAGGATATATAGACAGTAGAGGACTGGGTCTATCTCTATATGATATATAGACAGTAGAGGACTGGGTCTATAGGATATATAGACAGTAGAGGACTGGGTCTATCTCTATATGATATATAGACAGTAGAGGACTGGGTCTATAGGATATATAGACAGTAGAGGACTGGGTCTGTCTCTATATGATATATAGACAGTAGAGGACTGGGTCTATAGGATATATAGACAGTAGAGGACTGGGTCTGTCTCTATAGGATATATAGACAGTAGAGGACTGGGTCTATAGGATATATAGACAGTAGAGGACTGGGTCTGTCTCTATAGGATATATAGACAGTAGAGGACTGGGTCTATAGGATATATAGACAGTAGAGGACTGGGTCTGTCTCTATAGGATATATAGACAGTAGAGGACTGGGTCTGTCTCTATAGGATATATAGACAGTAGAGGACTGGGTCTGTCTCTATATGATATATAGACAGTAGAGGACTGGGTCTATAGGATATATAGACAGTAGAGGACTGGGTCTGTCTCTATAGGATATATAGACAGTAGAGGACTGGGTCTGTCTCTATAGGATATATAGACAGTAGAGGACTGGGTCTGTCTCTATAGGATATATAGACAGTAGAGGACTGGGTCTGTCTCTATATGATATATAGACAGTAGAGGACTGGGTCCTCAAGGTGTTTTTCACATATCTATCGATGATAAAATCTTTTCGTGGCAGTTGACTTTCTCTTCTGAAGAAATGGAATGCGCATGGACCTACAGATTACGCAATAATTTCGACACAGGACACCGGGCGGGACACCAGGTAAATGTAGTCTCTTATGGTCAATCTTCCAATGATATGCCTACAAACACGTCACAATGCTGCAGACACCTTGGAGAAACGACACAAAGGGCAGGCTCATTCCTGGCGTATTCACAGCCATATAAGGAGACATTGGAACACAGCGCCTTCAGAATCTGGGGCATTTCCTGTATGAAACTTCATCTTGGTTTCGCCTGTAGCATTAGTTCTGGGGCACTCACAGATAATATCTTTGCAGTTTTGGAAACGTCAGAGTTTTGTCTTTCCAAGGCTGTCAATTCCATGCATCGTCGAGCATCTTTTCGTGACAAAATATCTTGTTTAAAATGGGAACGTTTTTTATCCAAAAATTCAAAGAGCGCCCCCTATCTCGAAGAGGTTAAGAACAAATTCTTATTTTCAATGACGGCCTAGGAACAGTGGGTTAGTTGCCTGTTCAGGGGCAGAACGACAGATTTGTACCTTGTCAGCTCTGGGATTCGAACTTGCAACCTTTCAGTTACTAGTCCAACGCTCTAACCACTAGGCTACCCTGACACGGTACACAAAAAGGGTTCCAAAAGGGTTATTCAGCTGGAGAGGTAGAACCCTTTTTGATTCCAGGAAGTACACTTTTGTGGTTTTAGGGTAAAGGTTCTATCTGGAACCAAAAGTGTTCTTCCTGGAACCAAAGAGTTCTACCAGTAACAAAAAGGGTTCTTCAAAAGGTTCTCCTATGGGGACATCTGAAGAACCCTTTGAGGTTCTAGATAGCACCTTCTTGTTCTAAGTGTGTAGGGAAAAGACTTAGCTGTTCTGAGGTCTGAGGCAGGTGGTCAATAACCAACATTGTCTGTTTCTCCCTCCCTCCCTCCCTCCCTCCCTCCCTCCCTCCCTCCCTCCCTCCCTCCCTCCCTCCCCCCCCAGCAGACAGAGGAGGTGTCTCAGACAGACAGTCAGCAGCAGAGCCAGTCGTCTGACAGTTGTAACAGTAAGACTCAGCCCAAGCGTCTCCATGTCTCCAACATACCCTTCAGATTCAGGGACCCAGACCTCAGGCAAATGTTTGGCGTGAGTATTACACTACAATTACTGATGTTATCTCCCATAAGTGCTCCTCCATGCTACTCCATGCTAAATGCTACTCCATGTGCTGTACCACTGAACAATCCTGCATTAAAGAATGTCATTGACTCTGGCTTTGTTTTCTGTCTTTCCTTCCAGCAATTTGGTCAAATCTTAGACGTTGAAATCATTTTTAACGAGCGGGGCTCTAAGGTAGGTGACGCGTTGTGTTTCTCTTCTGCATAGTAGTTGTTAGAGGAAGCTAGAGGTTAGAGATGTGTGTTAGAGGAAGCTAGAGGTTAGAGATGTGTGTTAGAGGAAGCTAGAGGTTAGAGATGTGTTAGAGGAAGCTAGAGGTTAGAGATGTGTGTTAGAGGAAGCTAGAGGTTAGAGATGTGTTAGAGGAAGCTAGAGGTTAGAGATGTGTTAGAGGAAGCTAGAGGTTAGAGATGTATTAGAGGAAGCTAGAGGTTAGAGTTGTGTTTTAGAGGAAGCTAGAGGTTAGAGATGTGTTAGAGGAAGCTAGAGGTTAGAGATGTGTGTTAGAGGAAGCTAGAGGTTATAGATGTGTTAGAGGAAGCTAGAGGTTAGAGATGTGTTTTAGAGGAAGCTAGAGGTTAGAGATGTGTGTTAGAGGAAGCTAGAGTATAGAGATGTATTAGAGGAAGCTAGAGGTTAGAGATGTGTGTTAGAGGAAGCTAGAGGTTAGAGATGTGTTAGAGGAAGCTAGAGGTTAGAGATGTGTGTTAGAGGAAGCTAGAGGTTAGAGATGTGTTAGAGGAAGCTAGAGGTTAGAGATGTGTTTTAGAGGGAGCTAGAGGTTAGAGATGTGTTTTAGAGGAAGCTAGAGGTTATAGATGTGTTAGTGGAAGCTAGAGGTTAGAGATGTGTTAGAGGAAGCTAGAGGTTAGAGATGTGTGTTAGAGGAAGCTAGAGGTTAGAGATGTGTTAGAGGAAGCTAGTGGTTAGAGATGTGTGTTAGAGGAAGCTAGAGGTTATAGATGTGTTAGAGGATGCTAGAGGTTAGAGATGTGTTAGAGGAAGCTAGAGGTTAGAGATGTGTGTTAGAGGAAGCTAGTGGTTAGAGATGTGTGTTAGAGGAAGCTAGTGGTTAGAGATGTGTTTTAGAGGAAGCTAGAGGTTAGAGATGTGTTTTAGAGGGAGCTAGAGGTTAGAGATATGTGTTAGAGGAAGCTAGTGGTTAGAGATGTGTTTTAGAGGAAGCTAGAGGTTAGAGATGTGTTTTAGAGGAAGCTAGAGGTTATAGATGTGTTAGAAGATGCTAGAGGTTAGAGATGTGTTTTAGAGGAAGCTAGAGGTTAGAGATGTGTGTTAGAGGAAGCTAGAGGTTAGAGATGTGTGTTAGAGGAAGCTAGAGGTTAGAGATGTGTTAGAGGAAGCTAGAGGTTAGAGATGTGTTAGAGGAAGCTAGAGGTTAGAGATGTGTTAGAGGAAGCTAGAGGTTAGAGATGTGTGTTAGAGGAAGCTCAAGGTTATAGATGTGATAGAGGATGCTAGAGGTTAGAGATGTGTTAGAGGAAGCTAGAGGTTATAGATGTGTTAGAGGAAGCTAGAGGTTAGAGATGTGTGTTAGAGGAAGCTAGAGGTTAGAGATGTGTTAGAGGAAGCTAGAGGTTAGAGATGTGTTTTAGAGGAAGCTAGAGGTTAGAGATGTGTTAGAGGATGCTAGTGGTTAGAGATGTGTTTTAGAGGAAGCTAGAGGTTAGAGATGTGTTAGAGGAAGCTAGAGGTTAGAGATGTGTTAGAGGAAGCTAGAGGTTAGAGATGTGTGTTAGAGGAAGCTCGAGGTTATAGATGTGTTAGAGGATGCTAGAGGTTAGAGATGTGTGTTAGAGGAAGCTCGAGGTTATAGATGTGTTAGAGGAAGCTAGTGGTTAGAGATGTGTTTTAGAGGACGCTAGAGGTTAGAGATGTGTTTTAGAGGAGGCTAGAGGTTAGAGATGTGTGTTAGAGGAGAGAAGATAAGGAAAACGTTTTGAAGCAGAGGGGGTTCCTGCCTGAAGCTGGCCTATAATAGTGTGCTTCATCTTTTACATTTCAACATGTTTTTCTCCTTTTATTCTAGTGAACAACAGCCCAGGCTGTTTTCTGTACTGACTGGAGTAATGACAGTAATAATATGAATAATGATTATAAACACATGAATAACATGCATGTTGTTCTCTCCCTCTCCATCCTGCATGCAGGGTTTTGGGTTCGTAACTTTCGAGCATAGTGCGGACGCTGACAGGGCGCGAGACAAATTACACGGCACGGTCGTAGAAGGTCGTAAAATAGAGGTGCATGTTACAAATACTTCCTCCTTTACCTCCTCCTCTTCCTCCTTTACCTCCTCCTCTTCCTCTTTGTCAGTGTATGTGTGTGTGTGTGAATGTGTGTGTGCATAATGTCTGCTTCACTCCCTCCATTCCACCCTGTCCCACGCGTCACCTGTCTCTCCACCTGCGTCATCACCTCCCTCCCTGAACTCTCCTCATACAGCCCCCATTTTGATTTATTGTCAGGTTTTTGTTTATACCCATTAATACGTCTACAGGTTTACTGTTGTATATTTACCAGGCTTTGCTTCATTTTGTTATGACCTCATTTATTTTCAAAAAGATTTGTTCAGTTGGAAGTTTGTTGTGACGTACATACAGTTGAAGTCAGAAGTTTACATACACTGAGGTTGGAGTCATTAAAACTAGTTTACATACACTGAGGTTGGAGTCATTAGAACTAGTTTACATACACTTAGGTTGGAGTCATTAGAACTAGTTTACATCCACTTAGGTTGGAGTCATTACAACTAGTTTACATACACTGAGGTTGGAGTCATTAGAACTAGTTTACATACACTTAGGTTGGAGTCATTAGAACTAGTTTACATACACTTAGGTTGGAGTCATTACAACTAGTTTACATACACTTAGGTTGGAGTCATTACAACTAGTTTACATACACTTAGGTTGGAGTCATTACAACTAGTTTACATACACTTAGGTTGGAGTCATTACAACTAGTTTACATACACTTAGGTTGGAGTCATTAGAACTAGTTTACATACACTTAGGTTGGAGTCATTAAAACTAGTTTACATCCACTTAGGTTAGAGTCATTACAACTAGTTTACATCCACTTAGGTTGGAGTCATTACAACTAGTTTACATACACTTAGGTTGGAGTCATTACAACTAGTTTACATACACTTAGGTTGGAGTCATTAAAACTAGTTTACATCCACTTAGGTTAGAGTCATTACAACTAGTTTACATCCACTTAGGTTGGAGTCATTACAACTAGTTTACATACACTTAGGTTGGAGTCCATTAAAACTAGTTTACATACACTTAGGTTGGAGTCATTAAAACTAGTTTACATACACTTAGGTTGGAGTCATTAGAACTAGTTTACATACACTTAGGTTGGAGTCATTAAAACTAGTTTACATACACTTAGGTTGGAGTCATTAGAACTAGTTTACATACACTTAGGTTGGAGTCATTAAAACTAGTTTACATACACTTAGGTTGGAGTCATTAGAACTAGTTTACATACACTTAGGTTGGAGTCATTAAAACTAGTTTACATACACTTAGGTTGAGTCATTACAACTAGTTTACATACACTTAGGTTGGAGTCATTACAACTAGTTTACATACACTTAGGTTGAGTCATTACAACTAGTTTACATCCACTTAGGTTGAGTCATTAGAACTAGTTTACATACACTTAGGTTGAGTCATTAAAACTAGTTTACATACAATTAGGTTGGAGTCATTAGAACTAGTTTACATACACTTAGGTTGAGTCATTAAAACTAGTTTACATACACTTAGGTTGGAGTCATTAGAACTAGTTTACATACACTTAGGTTGGAGTCCATTAGAACTAGTTTACATACACTGAGGTTGGAGTCATTAGAACTAGTTTACATACACTTAGGTTGGAGTCATTAAAACTAGTTTACATACACTTAGGTTGGAGTCATTAGAACTAGTTGACATACACTGAGGTTGGAGTCATTAAAACTAGTTTACATACACTTAGGTTGGAGTCATTACAACTAGTTTACATACACTTAGGTTGGAGTCATTACAACTAGTTTACATACACTTAGGTTGGAGTCATTACAACTAGTTTACATCCACTTAGGTTGGAGTCATTACAACTAGTTTACATACACTTAGGTTGGAGTCCATTAAAACTAGTTTACATACACTTAGGTTGAGTCATTACAACTAGTTTACATACACTTAGGTTGGAGTCATTACAACTAGTTTACATACACTTAGGTTGGAGTCATTACAACTAGTTTACATCCACTTAGGTTGGAGTCATTAGAACTAGTTTACATACACTTAGGTTGAGTCATTAAAACTAGTTTACATACAATTAGGTTGGAGTCATTAGAACTAGTTTACATACACTTAGGTTGGAGTCATTAAAACTAGTTTACATACACTTAGGTTGGAGTCATTAGAACTAGTTTACATACACTTAGGTTGGAGTCCATTAGAACTAGTTTACATACACTGAGGTTGGAGTCATTAGAACTAGTTTACATACACTTAGGTTGGAGTCATTAAAACTAGTTTACATACACTTAGGTTGGAGTCATTAGAACTAGTTGACATACACTGAGGTTGGAGTCATTAAAACTAGTTTACATACACTTAGGTTGGAGTCATTACAACTAGTTTACATACACTTAGGTTGAGTCATTACAACTAGTTTACATACACTTAGGTTGGAGTCATTACAACTAGTTTACATCCACTTAGGTTGGAGTCATTACAACTAGTTTACATACACTTAGGTTGGAGTCATTACAACTAGTTTACATACACTTAGGTTGGAGTCATTACAACTAGTTTACATACACTTAGGTTGGAGTCATTACAACTAGTTTACATACACTTAGGTTGGAGTCATTAGAACTAGTTTACATACACTTAGGTTGGAGTCATTAAAACTAGTTTACATCCACTTAGGTTAGAGTCATTACAACTAGTTTACATACACTTAGGTTGGAGTCATTACAACTAGTTTACATACACTTAGGTTGGAGTCATTACAACTAGTTTACATACACTTAGGTTGGAGTCATTAAAACTAGTTTACATCCACTTAGGTTAGAGTCATTACAACTAGTTTACATCCACTTAGGTTGGAGTCATTACAACTAGTTTACATACACTTAGGTTGGAGTCCATTAAAACTAGTTTACATACACTTAGGTTGGAGTCATTAAAACTAGTTTACATACACTTAGGTTGGAGTCATTAGAACTAGTTTACATACACTTAGGTTGGAGTCATTAAAACTAGTTTACATACACTTAGGTTGGAGTCATTAGAACTAGTTTACATACACTTAGGTTGGAGTCATTAAAACTAGTTTACATACACTTAGGTTGGAGTCATTAGAACTAGTTTACATACACTTAGGTTGGAGTCATTAAAACTAGTTTACATACACTTAGGTTGGAGTCATTACAACTAGTTTACATACACTTAGGTTGGAGTCATTACAACTAGTTTACATACACTTAGGTTGGAGTCATTACAACTAGTTTACATCCACTTAGGTTGGAGTCATTAGAACTAGTTTACATACACTTAGGTTGGAGTCATTAAAACTAGTTTACATACAATTAGGTTGGAGTCATTAGAACTAGTTTACATACACTTAGGTTGGAGTCATTAAAACTAGTTTACATACACTTAGGTTGGAGTCATTAGAACTAGTTTACATACACTTAGGTTGGAGTCCATTAGAACTAGTTTACATACACTGAGGTTGGAGTCATTAGAACTAGTTTACATACACTTAGGTTGGAGTCATTAAAACTAGTTTACATACACTTAGGTTGGAGTCATTAGAACTAGTTGACATACACTGAGGTTGGAGTCATTAAAACTAGTTTACATACACTTAGGTTGGAGTCATTACAACTAGTTTACATACACTTAGGTTGGAGTCATTACAACTAGTTTACATACACTTAGGTTGGAGTCATTACAACTAGTTTACATCCACTTAGGTTGAGTCATTACAACTAGTTTACATACACTTAGGTTGGAGTCCATTAAAACTAGTTTACATACACTTAGGTTGGAGTCATTACAACTAGTTTACATACACTTAGGTTGGAGTCATTACAACTAGTTTACATACACTTAGGTTGGAGTCATTACAACTAGTTTACATCCACTTAGGTTGGAGTCATTAGAACTAGTTTACATACACTTAGGTTGGAGTCATTAAAACTAGTTTACATACAATTAGGTTGGAGTCATTAGAACTAGTTTACATACACTTAGGTTGGAGTCATTAAAACTAGTTTACATACACTTAGGTTGGAGTCATTAGAACTAGTTTACATACACTTAGGTTGGAGTCCATTAGAACTAGTTTACATACACTGAGGTTGGAGTCATTAGAACTAGTTTACATACACTTAGGTTGGAGTCATTAAAACTAGTTTACATACACTTAGGTTGGAGTCATTAGAACTAGTTGACATACACTGAGGTTGGAGTCATTAAAACTAGTTTACATACACTTAGGTTGGAGTCATTACAACTAGTTTACATACACTTAGGTTGGAGTCATTACAACTAGTTTACATACACTTAGGTTGGAGTCATTACAACTAGTTTACATCCACTTAGGTTGGAGTCATTACAACTAGTTTACATACACTTAGGTTGGAGTCATTAGAACTAGTTTACATACACTTAGGTTGGAGTCATTAAAACTAGTTTACATACACTTAGGTTGGAGTCATTACAACTAGTTTACATACACTTAGGTTGGAGTCATTAAAACTAGGTTAGGTTTGAGTCATTAAAACTCGTTTTTCAACGACTCCACAAATGTATTGTTAACTAACTATAGTTTTGGCAAATCGGTTAGGACATGTACACTGTGCATGACACAAGTCATTTTTCCAACAAGAGTTTACAGACAGATTATTTCACTTATAATTCACTCTATTACAATTCCAGTGGGTCAGAAGTTTACATCCACTAAGTTGACTGGGCCTTTAAACAGCTTGGAAAAGACCAGAAAATTATGTCATGGATTTAGAAGCTTCTGATAGGCTAATTGACATAATTTGAGTCAAATGGAGGTGTACCTGTGGATGTATT
>NW_026284397.1:50000-78882 GCF_023373465.1 Oncorhynchus keta
CCTCTCTGTCTCCTCTCTACTCTCCTCTCTCCTACCTCCTGTCTCTGCATCCTCTCTACCTCTCTGTCTCTACCTCTCTCCCTCTCTCTGTCTCTACTCTCTCTCCTCCTCCTCCTCTCTGTCTCTACCTCTCTACTCTACCTCTCTGTCTCTGTCTACCTCTCTCTACCTCTCTGTCTCTGTCTCTCCCCTCTCTGTCTCTCCTCTCTCTCTACCTCTCTGTCTCTCCTCCTCTCTCTACCTCTCTGTCTCTGTCTCTCCCTCTCTGTCTCTGTCTCTACCTCTCTCTCTCCTCCTCTCTCTCTCTCTACCTCTCTCTACCTCTCTGTCTCTACCTCTCTCTCTACCTCTCTATCTCTGTCTCTACCTCTCTATCTCTCTACCTTTCTCTCTTACACACTCTTTCTCGAATGCTCGCTACGCTCAAATTCACGTGACTTTCTTTTGGCTTGTGGTTGAGTTGGTTGTTTCTTGAAGCTGTGTTCTGATTGTATGTTTTCTCTTGTGTGTTATGGCGTGTTTTACCACTCAGTGTCTCAGTCTAGCTGCTAGCGTGATGATGACTGATGATGCGTGATCCAATCTGATTGGTTGAGACATGCACTGACTCGTTGCACCTCTACTCTGGGACTGTGGAACCCGTTGATTGTGTTTTTGGACCACAATGCATCCTGTTTTTTTATTATTTTCCCTTCTGTTAGCTGACTTCAAGCTGGAATGACTTGATTGATTGACTGATTCATTGATTGGTTGATTTGATCAGTTTTTTTTTATTTCTGTTTTGATTTCTGTTTTGATTTGGTTGATGACTCTGATTGTTGTTGCTATGACGCTCCAGGCTTGGTGAGGTGGAGTGTGAATGCTAAATGTCGCTTTGTGTCTGTCTGATGGTTCTCCTTACTCTGGTAGATGACTGGATGTTGCAGCTCCAAACATGTCTGTCCTCCTCCTTCTCCATGTTGTTTGTTAGTTGTTTCCCTCCTGATCGTTCTTGTCCCTCTCCTCTGCATGCTCCTCCTCCTCCTCCTCCTCCTCCTCCTCCTCCTCCTCCTCCTCTTCCTGATCCTCCTCCTGTAGGAATCCTCCTCCTCCTCCTCCTCCTCCTCTTCCTGATCCCCTCCTCCCTCCTCCTCCTCCTCCTCCTCCTCCTCCTCCAGCATCCTCCTCCTCCTCCTCCTCCCTCCTCCTCCTCCTCCCTAGGGACTCCTCCTCCTCCTCCTCCTCCTCCTCCTCTGCATGCTCCTCCTCCCTCCTCCTCCTCCTCCTCCTCCCTCCTAGGGACTCCTCTGCATGCTCCTCCCTCCTCCTCCTCCTCCTCCTCCTCCTCCTCCTCCTCCTCCTCTGCATGCTCCTCCTCCTCCTCCTCCTCTGCATGCTCCTCTCCTCCTCCTCCTCCTCCTCCTCTGCATGCTCCTCCTCCTCCTCCTCCTCTCCTCCTCCTCCTCCTCCTCCTCCTCCTCTGCATCCTCTCCTCCTCCTCCTCCCTCCCTCCTCCTCTGCATGGTCCTCCTCCTCCTCCTCCTCCTCTGCATGCTCCTCCTCCTCCTCCTCCTCCTCCTCCTCCTCTCCTCCTCCTCCTCTCCTCCTCCTCCTCCTCCTCTGCATGCTCCTCCTCCTCCCTCCTCCTCCCTCCTCCTCTGCATGCTCCTCCTCCTCCTCCTCCTCCTCCTCCTCTGCATGCTCCTCCTCCTCCTCCTCCTCCTCCTCCTCCTCCTCCTCCTCCTGATGTGAATGCTCCTCCTCCTCCTCCTCCTCCTCTGCATGCTCCTCCTCCTCCTCCTCCTCCTCTGCATGCTCCTCCTCCTCCTCCTCCTCTGCATGCTTTGACCTCCTCCTCCTCCTCTGCATGCTCCTCCTCCTCCTCCTCCGTTAAAGGGGTTAAGACTCTCCTCTGCATGCTCCTCCTCCTCCTCCTCCTCCTCCTCCTCCATATTACAACACAGGGTTTGTTTGATTGTTTGTTTGTTACGTTTCATCTCCTTTTTGAGGATCAGAACAGTATTAAGCTGTAAATCTTTTACCATGAAAATATAATATTTTGTTAATTAGCTTTGTATTGAAGTCTTTACTACTTAAGGGTTTGTGACCTGTTAAGTTAAAAGGGACACATTGTGGGATGTAGGAATGATATGACAGCATGCTGCTCTCTAGAACCCAACCAAGTTGATAAAGGGTTTTGGGGACACATTGATGTAGGAATGATATGACAGCATGCTGCTCTCCAGAACCCAACCAAGTTAAAAGGGTTTTGGGGGACACATTGATGTAGGAATGATATGACAGCATGCTGCTCTCTAGAACCCAACCAAGTTAAAGGGTTTTGGGGGACACATTGATGTAGGAATGATATGACAGCATGCTGCTCTCCAGAACCCAACCAAGTTAAAGGGTTTTGGGGGACACATTGATGTAGGAATGATATGACAGCATGCTGCTCTCTAGAACCCAACCAAGTTAAAAGGGTTTGGGGACACATTGATGTAGGAATGATATGACAGCATGCTGCTCTCTAGAACCCAACCAAGTTCTGTTGGGTTTTAATATGCTGCACTCTGACTGCTGTTGGAAACGCTCTGATACAAGCCTGTCTGTGATAGGTCAACAATGCAACGGCACGGGTAATGACCAATAAGAAGACAGTCAATCCTTATGCAAATGGTAAGACTCACCGGGCCTCCGTGGGAGGGGTTTAAGACTCACTGGGCCTCTGTGGGAGGGGTTTAAGACTCACCGGGCCTCCGTGGGAGGGGTTTAAGACTCACTGGGCCTCTGTGGGAGGGGTTTAAGACTCACCGGGCCTCTGTGGGAGGGGTTTAAGACTCACCGGGCCTCCGTGGGAGGGGTTTAAGACTCACTGGGCCTCTGTGGGAGGGGTTTAAGACTCACCGGGCCTCTGTGGGAGGGGTTTAAGACTCACCGGGCCTCTGTGGGAGGGGTTTAAGACTCACCGGGCCTCCGTGGGAGGGGTTTAAGACTCACCGGGCCTCCGTGGGAGGGGTTTAAGACTCACCGGGCCTCTGTGGGAGGGGTTTAAGACTCACCGGGCCTCTGTGGGAGGGGTTTAAGACTCACAGGGCCTCTGTGGGAGGGGTTTAAGACTCACCGGGCCTCTCTGGGAGGGGTTTAAGACTCACCGGGCCTCTGTGGGAGGGGTTTAAGACTCACCGGGCCTCTGTGGGAGGGGTTTAAGACTCACCGGGCCTCTGTGGGAGGGGTTTAAGACTCACCGGGCCTCTGTGGGAGGGGTTTAAGACTCACCGGGCCTCTGTGGGAGGGGTTTAAGACTCACTGGGCCTCTGTGGGAGGGGTTTAAGACTCACCGGGCCTCTGTGGGAGGGGTTTAAGACTCACCGGGCCTCTGTGGGAGGGGTTTAAGACTCACCGGGCCTCTGTGGGAGGGGTTTAAGACTCACCGGGCCTCTGTGGGAGGGGTTTAAGACTCACCGGGCCTCTGTGGGAGGGGTTTAAGACTCACCGGGCCTCTGTGGGAGGGGTTTAAGACTCACCGGGCCTCTGTGGGAGGGGTTTAAGACTCACCGGGCCTCTGTGGGAGGGGTTTAAGACTCACTGGGCCTCTGTGGGAGGGGTTTAAGACTCACTGGGCCTCTGTGGGAGGGGTTTAAGACTCACCGGGCCTCTGTGGGAGGGGTTTAAGACTCACCGGGCCTCCGTGGGAGGGGTTTAAGACTCACCGGGCCTCCGTGGGAGGGGTTTAAGACTCACCGGGCCTCTGTGGGAGGGGTTTAAGACTCACCGGGCCTCTGTGGGAGGGGTTTAAGACTCACCGGGCCTCTGTGGGAGGGGTTTAAGACTCACCAGGCCTCTGTGGGAGGGGTTTAAGACTCACCGGGCCTCTGTGGGAGGGGTTTAAGACTCACCGGGCCTCCGTGGGAGGGGTTTAAGACTCACTGGGCCTCTGTGGGAGGGGTTTAAGACTCACCGGGCCTCTGTGGGAGGGGTTTAAGACTCACTGGGCCTCTGTGGGAGGGGTTTAAGACTCACTGGGCCTCTGTGGGAGGGGTTTAAGACTCACTGGGCCTCTGTGGGAGGGGTTTAAGACTCACTGGGCCTCTGTGGGAGGGGTTTAAGACTCACTGGGCCTCTGTGGGAGGGGTTTAAGACTCACCGGGCCTCTGTGGGAGGGGTTTAAAACCACTGATATGTTTTGCCTTTATCTTCTAGAATATTTTCACTTCTATCCTGTGGCAACAGCTGCTCAGTTTAATTTTTTATCTCCTTCTCGGGCCTCTGTCTCCTGCTCTCCGGGCCTCCTCTCTCTCTCTGGCCTCTCTGGGAGGGTTTACTCACGGGCCTCTGTGGGAGGGTTTAAGACTCACTCTCTCTCTCTCTCTCTCTCTGGGTTTAAGACTCACCGGGCCTCTGTGGGAGGTTTAATTTGTTTTAAGATCGGGCCTCTGTCTCACAGGGCCTCTCTCTTTCTCTCTCTCTCTCTAGGAGGGGTTTCTCACCGGGCCTCTCTGGGAGGGTCTCACTGGGCCTCTGTTCTGATATGTTTTGCCTCTCTCTCACTTCTCTCTGCAACAGCTGCTCAGTTTCTCTCTCTCTCTCTCTCTCTCTCTCTCTGTCTCTCTCTCTCTCTCTCTCTCTCTCTCTCTCTCTCTCTCTCTCTCTCTCTCTCTCTCTCTGTCTCTCTCTCTCTCTCTCTCTCTCTCTCTCTCTCTCTCTCTCTCTCTCCAGGGTGGAAGTTGAACCCAGTCGTCTGCAGTCTCAGTCCAGAGTTCTATGCAGGTAAGAGGACAGAAGCCTAGTCATTAACTGTGTTCCGAGTCTTTAGGTCTTAGACATCCACATCTCATGATTCAGAGAACCACATCCACAACACATGATTCAGAGAACCACATCCACATCACATGATTCAGAGAACCACATCCACAACACATGATTCAGAGAACCACATCCACAACACATGATTCAGAGAACAGGTAAGATGACAGAAGCCCACATCACATGATTCAGAGGAAGACATCCACATCACATGATTCAGAGAACCACATCCACATCACATGATTCAGAGAACCACATCCACATCACATGATTCAGAGAACCACATCCACATCACATGATTCAGAGAACCACATCCACATCACATGATTCAGAGAACCACATCCACATCACATGATTCAGAGAACCACATCCACATCACATGATTCAGCAGTACTCTGGGTGGTCAGGTCATTGGTGTACATTATACATTGGGTAATCCTGAAAGCTGATTGGATTAAAAAAATGCATTCCAACCAGTGTCTATTCCACAAATTACCACCGTCTAAATCTATGATGTTAAAATGCCCATTTATTCTGTTCCGTCTGACTATCTCATCAGCCCAGCCAGGCAATTTATAAACTTGTTCTCCCCTACAAAAGGCATCTAGACAATATCTCACATTTCTTTAAGACGAACATATAGTTTTCAACAGCAGAGATTTATAAAAATCTTGCTGTCTGTCTCTCTGACATTTACAACATTGTTTCAGTATTCAAATTTGATCTCCAGCTGTCGCATAGTAATGACCGTGTCAGGATGAGACAGACGGGCAGGCAGCTCTTCTGGTTCATAGGCACATGATTACTGCGTACAACAACAGCTGTAGGATCAGCAGAGGCATTCGGGGCAGTTAGAGGGGCATACATTAGGTTACATTGTGTCTACCTGGTATAATGTACATTTGCTGAAGCATTATGATAACTCAGCGACACAATGGTATTGATTAGCTGAGCTGGGCTTGGGTCATTGATGAGTGATTGTCTCAACGCAGCCTTATAGTGCTGTGAAAGGACCCAGGAACCTGCGTCACGATGGTAGGGATTAGCTGAGCTGGGCTTGGGTCATTGATAAGTCATTGTCTCAATGCAGCCTTATAGTGCTGTGAAAGGACCCAGGAACCTGCCACGATGGTAGGGATTGATTTGGGTGGATCCCATCCTGATATAGTGCTGTGAACCCAAAGGATGCCAGGAACCCAGATGATTTGGGTGGATCCCATCCTCCTTATAGTGCTGTGAAAGGACCCAGGAACCCAGATGATTTGGGTGGATCCCATCCTCCTTATAGTGCTGTGAAAGGATCCAGGAACCCAGATGATTTGGGTGGATCCCATCCTCCTTATAGTGCTGTGAAAGGACCCAGGAACCCAGATGATTTGGGTGGATCCCATCCTCCTTATAGTGCTGTGAAAGGACCCAGGAACCCAGATGATTTGGGTGGATCCCATCCTCCTTATAGTGCTGTGAAAAAATGATGTTTTGTTTCCTTATAGTGCTGTGAAAGGTCCAATGAACCCAGATGATTTGGGTGGATCCCATCCTCCTTATAGTGCTGTGAAAACAATGAACCCAGATGATTTGGGTGGATCCCATCCTCCAACGACCCAGGAACCCTGCTTATAAGTCTGTGAAAGGATCCAGGAACCCAGATGAGCCTTATAGTTGTGAAAGGATCCAATGAACCCAGAATTTGGGTGGATCCCTGCTGATGAGTGTCCTCCTTATAAAAATGTGTTTTGTTTCAAAAGGTGTTAATATTGTCAAAGTTACAGAGCTGCAATCACAGTGAAGAGCAGATATGCTAAAGTGTTCAATGTCTCGATTGATATGATGTGTCTTTTGTTAGCAGAGAGTCAATCAGCTCTTTAAAATCCAGTTTCAACTGTTCAGAGCTGCCCTTCATAATGTAATTAAACCCCCCGACGTTGACATTGACATCGTAGGCACTGCAGTCGCAGTCGAAGGTGCAGGGAAGATCAGGCTCCAAGACGGTGAAACTATGTGCTGTTGGTATCCGCTCCTCTCGTTGGGAGGCCGTTGTCCTCGGCATCCCACGGCTCAGTGACATGCGGCCACCGTTGAATGTCTTGCTCCTCTCGCTGTGCTCCTTCGACGCCACGTTCAGATGGGGGAGCTCCGGGCAACACCGGCTCAGTCGGATAACGACAAAACGACAAGGCGGGAGATGCATCCAACGAGCGCAAGTGACCTCCAGCCACCGCATAGAAAATGTAAACATTCCGCTCTGCTCACCAGTTTCTTACACCGGCTGGCGACCGGCGTGATCAGATGGGGAGCATAATCTCGGCAAGTAAACACCGTTGTAACCAGTGATCCGGATTGTCCCAGAAAAAGCGACAGATACGGAGATCATCACTAAGGCCAGAGCAACGCAATTTGAGCCCACCAAGGCCACACCTACCTGGGATGAAATGCCCATTCAAGGCTCACACCACCCTAGGTTGAAATGCCCACCAAGGTCACACCAACCTGGGATGAAAACCCCAACCATAGGCCACACCAACCTGGGATGAAATGCCCACCAAGGCCACACCAACCTGGGAGAATAAAGCGTTGGATACAGGTCCCACAGGCCAACCAATTTGGGATGAAATGCCCACCAAGGCCACACCAACCTGGGATGAAATGCCCACCAAGGCCACACCAACCTGGGATGAAATGCCCACCAAGGCCACACCAACCTGGGATGAAATGCCCACCAAGGCCACACCAACCTGGGATGAAATGCCCACCAAGGCCACACCACCCTAGGATGAAATGCCCACCAAGGCCACACCACCCTAGGATGAAATGCCCACCAAGGCCACACCAACCTGGGATGAAATGCCCACCAAGGCCACACCAACCTGGGTTGAAATGCCCACCAAGGCCACACCAACCTGGGATGAAATGCCCACCAAGGCCACACCAACCTGGGATGAAATGCCCACCTGGCCCACACCACCCTGGGATGAAATGCCCACCAAGGCCACACCACCCTAGGATGAAATGCCCACCAAGGCCACACCAACCTGGGATGAAATGCCCACCAAGGCCACACCAACCTGGGATGAAATGCCCACCAAGGCCACACCAACCAAGGATGAAATGCCCACCAAGGCCACACCAACCTGGGATGAAATGCCCACCAAGGCCACACCAACCTGGGATGAAATGCCCACCAAGGCCACACCAACCTGGGTTGAAATGCCCACCAAGGCCACACCAACCTGGGATGAAATGCCCACCAAGGCCACACCAACCTGGGATGAAATGCCCACCAAGGCCACACCAACCTGGGATGAAATGCCCACCAAGGCCACACCAACCTGGGTTAATTGAAACAATGCTTTAGTGCAGTACAGAATAATCAGAAGACAGTGGTAACAAATAGATATTAATAGAGTAGAGGGGTAGAAATACTCCCTCGCACACACACACGCACGCACACACGCACGCACGCACACACGCACGCACGCACGCACGCACGCACGCCAAGCATTTTAAGACTCGGAGAGGATTTCTTCCTCTTTCTATGTCTTTTTTCCATATATATCTCTTTGGCATGTGCGCGCGCGTGCGTGCGTGTGTGTGTGTGTGTGTGTGTGTGTGTGTGTGTGTGTGTGTGTGTGTGTGTGTGTGTGTGTGTGTGTGTGTGTGTGTGTGTGTGTGTGTGTGTGTGTGTGTGTGTGTGTGTGTGTGCGCATGCATGCGTGTTTTTTACCTTGGCTGTACCATTCCTGACCTTCTGTCCTCTCCTGTCATTACCCTCTCTCTCATTATGGTGAAAAATATCATCCTGATTTATCATTATATGAACAAAGTCAGGAAGAAGGACATAGAGAGACAGAGAGAGAGAAAGAGAGAGATAAAGAGCGCGAGAGAGACAGAGAGAGAGAAAAAGAGAGATAAATAGCGAGAGTGAGAGAGAGACTTAGATAGACAGAGAGAGAGAGAGAGAGAGAGAGAAAGAGAGAGAGAGAGAGAGACATAGATAGACAGAGAGAGAGACATTAGATAGACAGAGAGAGAGACATAGATAGACAGAGGGAGAAAGAGCTGAGATAGAGAGACAGACAGAGAGACAGAGAGAGAGAGAGAGACAGAGAGAGACCTAAATTGTCTTGTCAAGGGCGTCATGGGGCTGAACTATATTTTGTAAATTGAAATCAATATGTTTCATTTCTCCAGTCATTCTCCTAATTCAGTGAACATTCTTTTAATTACAAGATCCTCCGTATCGATTCACTTTGTCTCACCTTTCAAATCCCCCAAACACCATTACGCTTGTGTGTGTCTGTGTGTCTGTATGTTCGTGCACCCATGTGTGTGTGTGTGTGTGTGTGTGTGTGTGCGCGTGTGTGTGTTGTGTGTGTGTGTGTGTCAGTGTGTGTCAGTGTGTGTTGGGCCTACTTTAGGTTCTCCTGTCTCTCCCTTCTCTTCTGTGATTAATGAGGGCATCATGAATACGTGCTGATTGCTTCAGGACACTGGGAGTTGGGTCGGCTCACTAGACTGTTGTTGAGACGTGCTGATTGTGTCAGGACACTGGGAGTTGGGTCGGCTCACTAGACTGTTGTTGAGACGTGCTGATTGTGTCAGGACACTGGGAGTTGGGTCGGCTCACTAGACTGTTGTTGAGACGTGCTGATTGTGTCAGGACACTGGGAGTTGGGTCGGCTCACTAGACTGTTGTTGAGACGTGCTGATTGTGTCAGGACACTGGGAGTTGGGTCGGCTCACTAGACTGTTGTTGAGACGTGCTGATTGCTTCAGGACACTGGGAGTTGGGTCGGCTCACTAGTCTGTTGTTGAGACGTGCTGATTGTGTCAGGACACTGGGAGTTGGGTCGGCTCACTAGACTGTTGTTGAGACGTGCTGATTGCTTCAGGACACTGGGAGTTGGGTCGGCTCACTAGTCTGTTGTTTGAGATGTGCTGATTGTGTCAGGACACTGGGAGTTGGGTCGGCTCACGAGACTGTTGTTTAGACGTGCTGATTGTGTCAGGACACTGGGAGTTGGGTCGGCTCACTAGACTGTTGTTGAGATGTGCTGATTGTTCAGGACACTGTTCTGGGAGTTGGGTCGGCTCACTAGACTGTTGTTTGAGATGTGCTGATTGTGTCAGGACACTGGGAGTGGGAGTTGGGTCGGCTCACTAGACTGTTGTTGAGACGTGTTGATTGTATCAGGACACTGGGAGTTGGGTCGGCTCACTAGACTGTTGTTGAGACGTGCTGATTGCTTCAGGACACTGGGAGTTGGGTCGGCTCACTACATTACATTTACATTTAAGTCATTTAGCAGACGCTCTTATCCAGAGCGACTTACAAATTGGTGCATTCACCTTATGACATCCAGTGGAACAGCCACTTTACAATAGTGCATCTAAATCTTTTAAGGGGGGTGAGAAGGATTACTTTATCCTATCCTAGGTATTCCTTAAAGAGGTGGGGTTTCAGGTGTCTCCGGAAGGTGGTGATTGACTCCGCTGTCCTGGCGTCGTGAGGGAGTTTGTTCCACCATTGGGGGGCCAGAGCAGCGAACAGTTTTGACTGGGCTGAGCGGGAACTGTACTTCCTCAGTGGTAGGGAGGTGAGCAGGCCAGAGGTGGATGAACGCAGTGCCCTTGTTTGGGTGTAGGGCCTGATCAGAGCCTGGAGGTACTGAGGTGCCGTTCCCCTCACAGCTCCGTAGGCAAGCACCATGGTCTTGTAGCGGATGCGAGCTTCAACTGGAAGCCAGTGGAGAGAGCGGAGGAGCGGGGGTGACGTGAGAGAACTTGGGAAGGTTGAACACCAGACGGGCTGCGGCGTTCTGGATGAGTTGTAGGGGTTTAATGGCACAGGCAGGGAGCCCAGCCAACAGCGAGTTGCAGTAATCCAGACGGGAGATGACAAGTGCCTGGATTAGGACCTGCGCCGCTTCCTGTGTGAGGCAGGGTCGTACTCTGCGGATGTTGTAGAGCATGAACCTACAGGAACGGGCCACCGCCTTGATGTTAGTTGAGAACGACAGGGTGTTGTCCAGGATCACGCCAAGGTTCTTAGCGCTCTGGGAGGAGGACACAATGGAGTTGTCAACCGTGATGGCGAGATCATGGAACGGGCAGTCCTTCCCCGGGAGGAAGAGCAGCTCCGTCTTGCCGAGGTTCAGCTTGAGGTGGTGATCCGTCATCCACACTGATATGTCTGCCAGACATGCAGAGATGCGATTCGCCACCTGGTCATCAGAAGGGGGAAACACTAGACTGTTGTTGAGACGTGCTGATTGCTTCAGGACACTGGGAGTTGGGTCGGCTCACTAGACTGTTGTTTAGATGTGCTTTAACTCTCCTGTCTGTAATCTATAACAACCCTCATCTCTTTACTCTCCTGTCTGTAATCTATAACAACCCTCATCTCTTTACTCTCCTGTCTGTAATCTATAACAACCCTCATCCCTTTCACTCTCCTGTCTGTAATCTATAACAACCCTCATCTCTTTACTCTCCTGTCTGTAATCTATAACAACCCTCATCCCTTTCACTCTCCTGTCTGTAATCTATAACAACCCTCATCTCTTTACTCTCCTGTCTGTAATCTATAACAACCCTCATCCCTTTACTCTCCTGTCTGTAATCTATAACAACCCTCATCCCTTTACTCTCCTGTCTGTAATCTATAACAACCTCATCCCTTTACTCTCCTGTCTGTAATCTATAACAACCCTCATCCCTTTACTCTCCTGTCTGTAATCTATAACAACCCTCATCCCTTTACTCTCCTGTCTGTAATCTATAACAACCCTCATCCCACTCTCCTGTCTGTAATCTATAACAACCCTCATCTCTGTAATCTTAACAACCCTCTGTCTGTAATCTCATCAACAACCCTCATCTCCTGTAATCTTCATCAACAACCCTCATCTCTGTAATCTATAACAACCCTCATCCAACCTCATCTACCTGTAATCTATAACAACCTCATTAACAACCCCTGTCTGTAATCTCCAACAACCCTCATAACAACCCTCATCCTGTAATCTCCAACAACCCTTACTCTCCTGTAATCTGAACAACCCTCATCAACAACCCTCATCTCTGTAATCTTAACAACCCTCATCCCTGTAATCTTCAACAACCCTCATCAACAACCCTCCTGTCTGTAATCTTCAACAACCCTCATCTACCTGTAATCTCCAACAACCCTCATCAACAACCCTCATCTACCTGTAATCTATAACAACCCTCATCAACAACCCTCATCTACCTGTAATCTTCAACAACCCTCATCTACCTCTGTCAACAACCCTCATCAACAAATCCCTTAATCCTACCTTCCAACAACCCTCATCAACAACCCTCATCTACCTGTAATCTCCAACAACCCTCATCAACAACCCTCATCTACCTGTAATCTATAACAACCTCATCTCAACCCTCATCTACCTGTAATCTATAACAACCCTCATCAACAACCTCATCTACCTGTAATCTCCAACAACCCTATCAACAACCCTCATCTACCTGTAACAACAACCCTCATCTCAACCCTCATCTACCTGTAATCTTCAACAACCCTCATCAACAACCCTCATCTACCTGTAATCTCCAACAACCCTCATCAACAACCCTCATCTACCTGTAATCTCCAACAACCCTCATCAACAACCCTCATCTACCTGTAATCTCCAACAACCCTCATCAACAACCCTCATCTACCTGTAATCTAACAACCCTCATCAACAACCCTCATCTACCTGTAATCTCCAACAACCCTCATTAACAACCCTCATCTACCTGTAATCTATAACAACCCTCATCAACAACCCTCATCTACCTGTAATCTCCAACAACCCTCATCAACAACCCTCATCTACCTGTAATCTCCAACAACCATCATCAACAACCCTCATCTACCTGTAATCTATAACAACCCTCATCAACATCTACCATCCAACAACCCTCATCTACCTGTAATCTCCAACAACCATCATCAACAACCCTCATCTACCTGTAATCTCCAACAACCCTCATCTACCTGTAATCTCCAACAACCCTCATCTACCTGTAATCTCCAACAACCAATCAACAACCCTCATCTACCTGTAATCTCCAACAACCCTCATACCAACAACCCTCATCTACCTGTAATCTCCAACAACCATCCTCAACAACATCTACCCTCATCTACCTGTAATCTCCAACAACCTCATCAACAACCCTCATCTACCTGTAATCTCCAACAACCCTCATCTACCTGTAATCTCAACAACCCTCATCTACCTGTAATCTCCAACAAATCTCAACAACCCTCATCTACCTGTAATCTTCACCAACCCTCTTCACTTTAACTGTCCTACCTGTAATCCATAACAACTCTAATTACTTAATCTTGTGGCTGCTGTCCCTGTACAGCGATCAACATCAGCGGAAATTTCAGTGACAACTAATAGTACTCGATACAACTCAAACTTTAATTAAAACACACATGCAGGGTACTCAATTAAAGCTACACTCGTTGTGAATCTAGCCAACATGTCAGAATTTTAAAATGGTTTTCGGCGAAAGCATGAGAAGCTATTATCTGATTGCATGCAACCCCCGGAATACCCAAAGGGGACGTAAACAGCATAACAGAATAATAGCGTAGCCGGCGCTACACAAAACGCAGAAATAAAATATAAAACATTCATTACCTTTGACGAGCTTCTTTGTTGGCACTCCAAGATGTCCCATAAACATCACAATTGGGTCTTTTTTCGATTAAATCCGTCCATGTATACCCAAAATGTCCATTTATGAAGCCCGTCTGATCAGGGAAAAACAGCTTTCAAAAACACAACGCCATTTTTAAAAAATTAAAAACATTGCCTATAAACTTTGACAAAACACTTCAAACTACTTTTGTAATCCAACTTTAGGTGTTAGTAAACGTTAATAATCTATCAAATTGATCACGGGCGATCTGTATTCGATAGCAGCAAGTCTTGAAATCATGGTCCATATTCTCCCTTTCATGACTTCCTCTGAGGGACCCGAAGACAGGAAGTGCCTATTCCTCATCCCACCAAAGGATAAACTTCAACTCAAATGCCAGTACTGGGGACATTGTGTGGAAGCTGTAGGCATTGTAAACTGCACTCTATCTATTTTCCCTTGCCATAGACAATACAGAGACTGGCGGAGGGATATTTTTTGTGTTTTTGGTGAACAGTTTTCCTTGGGATTTTGCCTCCCTACACACATTCTGTTATAGTCACAGACATGATTTAACCAGTTTTAGAGACTTCAGAGTGTTTTCTATCCACACATACTAATCATATGCAAATACTATATTCCTGGCATGAGTAGCGGGACGTTGAAATTTTGCACGATTTTTAACCAAAAGCGGCAAAAATTCACAGCCTCCTTAAAAGGTTTTAATTAATATCTATCCTACACACACACACACACACACACACACACACACACACACACACACACACACACGTCTCTGTCATGCAGACTGTGTCTTTCTCCATCTGATTTTCCTCTCTCTTTTCTGTATGGAGTGTTGAAAGGTTCTGACCACTTGGAGTGTTGAAAGGTTCTGACCACTTGGAGTGTTGAAAGGTTCCAACCACTTGGAGTGTTGAAAGGTTCCAACCACTTGGAGTGTTGAAAGGTTCGACCACTTGGAGTGTTGAAAGGTTCCGACCACTTGGAGTGTTGAAAGGTTCCGACCACTTGGAGTGTTGAAAGGTTCTGACCACTTGGAGTGTTGAAAGGTTCCAACCACTCTGGAGTGTTGAAAGGTTCCAACCACTTGGAGTGTTGAAAGGTTTGACCACTTGGAGTGTTGAAAGGTTCTGACCACTTGGAGTGTTGAAAGGTTCTGACCACTTGAGTGTTGAAAGGTTCCAACCACTTGGAGTGTTGAAAGGTTCCGACCACTTGGAGTGTTGAAAGGTTCCAACCACTTGGAGTGTTGAAAGGTTCTGACCACTTGGAGTGTTGAAAGGTTCCGACCACTTGGAGTGTTGAAAGGTTCTGACCACTTGGAGTGTTGAAAGGTTCCAACCACTTGGAGTGTTGAAAGGTTCCGACCACTTGGAGTGTTGCAAGGTTCTGACCACTTGAGTGTTGAAAGGTTCCAACCACTTGGAGTGTTGAAAGGTTCCGACCACTTGGAGTGTTGAAAGGTTCCACCACTGGAGTGTTGAAAGGTTCGACCACTTGGAGTGTTGCAAGGTTCTGACCACTTGGAGTGTTGAAAGGTTCTGACCACTTGGAGTGTTGCAAGGTTCTGACCACTTGGAGTGTTGAAAGGTTGACCCTTGAGTGTTGAAAGGACCACTTGGAGTGTTGAAAGGTTCCGACCACTTGGAGTGTTGAAAGGTTCCGACCATTTGGAGTGTTGAAAGGTTCCGACTACTTGGAGTGTTGAAAGGTTCCTTACCACTTGGAGTGTTGAAAGGTTCTGACCACTTGGAGTGTTGAAAGGTTCCGACCACTTGGAGTGTTGAAAGGTTCTGACCACTTGGAGTGTTGAAAGGTTCCGACCACTTGGAGTGTTGAAAGGTTCTGACCACTTGGAGTGTTGAAAGGTTCTGACCACTTGAGTGTTGAAAGGTTCCAACCACTTGGAGTGTTGAAAGGTTCCAACCACTTGGAGTGTTGAAAGGTTCCGACCACTTGAGTGTTGAAAGGTTCTGACCACTTGGAGTGTTGAAAGGTTCTGACCACTTGGAGTGTTGAAAGGTTCACCACTTGGAGTGTTGAAAGGTTCTGACCACTTGGAGTGTTGAAAGGTTCCAACCACTTCTGGAGTGTTGAAAGGTTCCGACCACTTGGGTGTGGAGTGTTGAAAGGTTCCAACCACTTGGAGTGTTGAAAGGTTCCGACCACTTGGAGTGTTGAAAGGTTCCAACCACTGGGAGTGTTGAAGGTTCTGACCACTTGGAGTGTTGAAGGTTCGACCACTTGGAGTGTTGAAAGGTTCTGACCACTTGGAGTGTTGGAAAGGTTCTGACCACTTGGAATGTTGAAAGGTTCTGACCACTTGGAGTGTTGCAAGGTTCTGACCACTTGGAGTGTTGTACAAGGTTCTGACCACTTGGGAGTGTTTGAGTGCTTGAGTGTGATATACTTGATAGCACAGAAAAATGTTATCCGTTTCCAAGGTCACACAAAGCCTGTAGTGTATATTACCTGTCAGACTATGAGAACATTGACCCATCATCATAGTCTGTTATTGTTGTTGTCACATGCATAATACAATCAATAGGAAGATGTTTACCTTGTGACTCTCCTGTCAATATACCTGGTGTCTTTAGGACAGCCTGGTGTCTTTAGGGACAGCCTGGTGTCTTTAGGACAGCCTGGTGTCTTTAGGACAGCCTGGTCCAAAAATCACACTCTAATCCTGTTAACTCACTGGGTGTGTCCCAAATTACTCCTATTCCCTAGATAGTGCCCTATAAGCTGTAGTCAAAGTAGTGCACTATGTAGGGAATGGGGAGAGTGTTTGTTTTGTGCAGTTTTAGTATTTTAATATTTGACTTGAATCGGTGTAATCTGAATTTACAATTCATCTTGTTGCAATGTTTTACACAGAACACTGAAGCATTTCTCTGTGAAATGATAATCTCTCTCTCTCTCTCTATCCTCACCCCTTCTCTCTCTCTCTCTCTCTCTCTGTCTCCCTATCTCTCTCTCTCCTCTCTGATCTCTCTCTCTCTCCCTCTCTCTCTGTCTTTCTCTCACCCCTTCTCTCACTCTCTCTCTCTCTCTCTCTCTCTCTCTCTCTCTCTCTCTCTCTCCTCTCTCTCTCTCTCTCTCTGTCTCTCTCTCCCTCTCTCTCTCTGTCTCTCTCTCTCTGTCTCCCCCCTCCAGTACCGGGCTTCCCCTACTCAGCAGCCAGTGCTGCGGTGGCGGCCTACAGAGGGGCCCATCTAGGTCGAGGGCGTACGGTCTACAACACATTCAGAGCAGCTGCACCCCCACCTCACATCCCCACATACGGAGGGTGAGTATCCTCCCTTCTCTCTTTATCTTCTCTTTCTGTCTTTATTTGTGTATACCTCGCTCCTCTTGTTCCCTTTGTCTCTCTCTCTATCTTCCTCTTTTCTCTCTTTCTTTCGCTCTCTCTATCATCCTCCTTTCTCCTTTCTCTCTTCCTCTCTTTCTTTCTCTCTCTCTCTAGTTCTTCTTCTCTCTTTCTCTCTGTTTCTCTCTCTAACTGTCTCTCTGTGTCTGTATATGATGTGAAATGGGGTTTCGGGATAGAGGACAGAAGCAGTGCATGCTGATCTTACCCCACCAGAGAAAGCCACCCCATAGCATGGGACCGGGCCCAAAGACTCACCGACTCCTGTGAGATGACCGTCAGTCTGGGCTGGGGGTTCTGGGGGTTGTAGTGTTTGGTATGGAGTTGCCTCCAGACACTGGTCTAAGGTCCATTGTGTACCCTCCTATTGGTTAGGGTTAGGATTGGGGAAGGGGATCTGATCCTAGATCTGTAGCTAAGTAGAGCCCAGCCTCCCCCTCACCCCTCCCGCTTATAGCTCTCTGCTGTCTTTGGATTTGGAGACAGCCCAGGGGGCCTCCCCTTCCCTGCCCCCCATCACCCTCTCCCCTCATCCCCTAGAGGATGACCCTCTATACCTCTCTCCTCATCTTCCCTGCCCCCCATCCCCTAGAGGATGATAGCTCTAACAGGGGGGCCCTCCTCTCTCCTGCCCCCATCCCCTAGAGGATGACAGCTCTAACAGGGCCCCCTCATCCCCCCTAGAGGATGATAGCTCTGCCCCCCCTCATCCCCTAGAGGATGATAGCTCTAACAGCCCCCTCATCCCCTAGAGGATGATAGCTCTAACAGGGCCCCCTCATCCCCTAGAGGATGATAGCTCACAGGCCCCCTCATCCCCTAGAGGATGATAGCTCTAACAGGCTCCCCCCCTCATCCCCTAGAGGATGATAGCTCTAACAGACCCCGCCCCCTCATCCCCTAGAGGATGATAGCTCTAACAGACCCCCTCATCCCCTAGAGGATGATAGCTCTAACAGGCCCCCTCATCCCCTAGAGGATGATAGCTCTAACAGACCCCCCTCATCCCCTAGAGGATGATAGCTCTAACAGACCCCCCTCATCCCCTAGAGGATGATAGCTCTAACAGGCCCCTCCCCCTCATCCCCTAGAGGATGATAGCTCTAACATACTCCCCCTCATCCCCTAGAGGATGAGGATGATTAGCTCTAACAGACCCCCTCATCCCCTAGAGGATGATAGCTCTAACAGACCCCCTCATCCCCTAGAGGATGATAGCTCTAACAGCCCCTCCCCTCATCCCCTAAACTTAAGGATGAAACAACCCCTTTAGCCTAACAGGGCCCCCCCTCATCCCCTAAAGAGGATGATGGCTCTAACAGACCCCCTCATCCCATGAGAGGATGATAGCTCTAACAGACCCCCTCATCCCCTAGAGGATGATAGCTCTAACAGGCCCCTCCCCTCATCCCCTAGAGGATGATAGCTCTAACAGACCCCCCTCATCCCCTAGAGGGATGATAGCTCTAACATGAAACCCTCCCCTCATCCCCTAGAGGATGATAGCTCCTAACAGACCCCCCTCATCCCCTAGAGGATGATAGCTCTAACAGACCCCCCTCATCCCCTAAAGAGGATGACTCTAACAGATGATGAAATAGCTCTAACAGACGGAGGCGGAATATGATCAGGATTATAATTTTCCAATCTTTTTTTCTCTCTTCATAATTGCATCTGGTGTCTAAGGAGGCTGAAAGTTCATTTACTAAACTTAACAAATGAAACAACCCCTTTACTAAACTTAACAAATGAAACAACCCCTTTACTAAACTTAACAAATGAAACAACCCCTTTACTAAACTTAACAAATGAAACAACCCCCTTTACTAAACTTTACTGAAAAACTTTTAAACAAATGAAACAACCCTTTACTAAACTTAACAAATGAAACAACCCCCTTTACTAAACTTAACAAATGAAACAACCCCCCTTACTAAACTTAACAAATGAAACAACCCCCTTTACTAAACTTAACAAATGAAACAACTCCCTTTACTAAACTTAACAAAATGAAACAACCTCCTTTACTAAACTTAACAAATGAAACAACCCCTTTACTAAACTTAACAAAATGAAACAACCCCCCTAAACTTAACAAATGAAACAACCTTTACTAAACTTAACAAATGAAACAACACCCCTTTACTAAACTTAACAAAATGAAACAACCCCCTTACTAAACTTAACAAATGAAACAACCCCCTTTAACAAATGAAAAACTTAACAAATGAAACAACCCCCCTTACTAAACTTAACAAATTTACTAAACTTAACAAATGAAACAACCCCCTTTACTAAACTTAACAAATGAAACAACCTAAACCCCACCCCCCCCAACCCCTATATGCCAGAAGTGCCGGCTGATTTTAGACACTCTAGCGGAGTCCTGACATAGAGATAGGTGACATAGACAGTGTTTCCATTAACTCTGAGCCACTCCCTTAATTGCTCTCATGAAAGCCCAATCTGGAGTCATTCATGCAGAGCTGGGGGTATTTCTATTACAAATGGCTGTCTGAGGGAGATGAGCGGACTGGAAATGAAATTATGCGACCAACTAGGGACAGAAAGACACAAATACACACACACACATTACACACACACAGACACATTACACACAACACACACAACACACACAACACACAACACACATACACATACAAACACACATACACAAACACACATGACACACACACACACACACACAGACACACACCACACACACCACACACACACACACACAAACCACACACACACAACACACACACACACACACACACACACACACACACACACACCCACACACACACACTACACACACAAGACACATATACAACAAACACACACACACACAACACACATACAACACACAACACACATGCAACACACACACATACAACACACAACACACATGCAACACACACACACACCCACACACACACACAACACACACACACACTACACACATACAACACATACACAACACACACACACACACACACACAACACACATACAACACACAACACACATGCAACACACACACATATAACACACACAGACAACAAGCATACAACACACACAACACACACACACACAACAGAACACACACACACAACACACATGCACTACACACACACACAACACACATACAACACACACACACAGCACACACACAACACACTACACACAACACACACACAGCACGCACATTCTTCACACACATACACAAACACACATACAACACACACACACATACAACACACACACACACACACACACACACACACACACACACACACACACACACACACACACACACACACACACACACATACACACTACAACACGCACAACACACACACACAAGACACACATGCACACACACACATATACGATACCCAGAAACTCTCAGTTTTATCTGGATGACATCTCGTCTCTTTTATCTTGGTCACAGAGGACCAAAAAGCAAAGTGTCATAACAGAGCCAGAGAGAGGTAACAGATGGACCTGGGAAAAATACTAGATGTAAATGTTATAATCATCATGATCATGAGGTCCTGTGTGGCTCAGTCGGTAGAGCATGGTGCTTGGACTCTCGGCGCCGGGGCTTGGAGATTGGTGCTTGGAGATTGGTGCTTGGAGCTTGGTGCTTGGAGCTTGGTGCTTGGAGATTGGTGCTTGGAGCTTGGTGCTTGGAGATTGGTGCTTGAGATTGGTGCTTGAGATTGGAGCTTGACCTTAGAGCTTGGAGCTTGGAGCTTGGTGCTTTGGAGCTGGTGCTTGGAGCTTGGTGCTTGGAGCTTGGTGCTTGGAGATTGGTGCTTGGAGATTGGTGCTTGAGATTGGTGCTTGGAGATTGGAGCTTGGTGCTTGGAGCTTGGAGCTTGGAGCTTGGAGCTTGGTGCTTGGAGCTTGGAGCTTGGTGCTTGGAGCTTGGAGCTTGGAGCTTGGAGCTTGGAGCTTGGAGCTTGGTGCTTGGATTGGTGCTTGGAGCTTGGAGCTTGGAGCTTGGAGCTGAGATTGGTGCTTGGAGCTTGGAGCTTGGAGCTTGGAGCTTGAGCTTGGCTTGCTTGGAGCTTGGAGCTTGAGCTTGGTGTGCTTGGAGCTTGGAGCTGGTGCTTGGTGGAGCTTGGTGCTTAGAGCTTGGTGCTTGGAGCTTGGTGCTTGGAGCTTGGTGCTTGGAGCTTGGAGCTTGAGCTTGAGATTGAAGCTTGGACCTTAGAGCTTGGACCTTAGAGCTTGGAGCTTGGAGCTTGGAGCTTGGTGCTTGGAGCTTGGTGCTTGGAGCTTGGTGCTTGGAGCTTGGTGCTTGGAGATTGGTGCTTGGAGATTGAGTGCTGAGGAGCTTGGAGCTTGACCTTAGAGCTTGGAGCTTGGAGCTTGGGTGCTTGGAGCTTGGAGCTTAGAGCTTGGAGCTTGGAGCTTGGTGCTTGGAGCTTGGTGCTTGGAGCTTGGAGCTTGAACCTTAGAGCTTGGAGCTTGGAGATTGGTGCTTGGAGCTTGGACCTTAGGAGGGCTTGAGCTGGTGCTTGGAGCTTGGAGCTTGGAGCTTGAACCTTGGTGCTTGGAGCTTGGAGCTTGGACCTTGGAGCTTGGAGCTTGGACCTTAGAGAGCTTGGACCTTGGGGGCTTGGAGCTTGGACCTGGGGCTTGGAGCTTGGAGCTTGGACCTTAGAGCTTGGAGCTTGGAGCTTGGACCTTGGAGCTTGGAGCTTGGAGCTTGGACCTTGGAGCTTGGAGCTTGGAGCTTGGAGCTTGGACCTTAGAGCTTGGAGCTTGGACCTTGGGACCTTGGAGCTTGGAGCTTGGACCTTGGAGCTTGGAGCTTGGACCTTAGAGCTTGGAGCTTGGACCTTAGAGCTTGGAGCTTGGACCTTGGAGCTTGGAGCTTGGAGCTTGGACTTGACCTTAGGAGCTTGGAGCTTGGAGCTTGGACCTCGGAGCTTGACCTCGGAGCTTGGAGCTTGGAGCTTGGAGCTTGGAGCTTGGAGCTTGGAGCTTGGAGCTTGGAGCTTGGAGCTTGGACCTTAGAGCTTGGAGCTTGGTGCTTAGAGCTTGGAGCTTGGAGCTTGGTTGTTGGACCTCGGAGCTTGGAGCTTGGACCTTGGAGCTTGGAGCTTGGAGCTTGGACCTTGGTGCTTGGAGCTTGGAGCTTGGAGCTTGGAGCTTGGACCTTGGTGCTTGGAGCTTGGAGCTTGGAGATTGGACCTTGGTGCTTGGAGCTTGGAGCTTGGACCTTAGAGCTTGGAGCTTGAACCTTAGAGCTTGGACCTCGGAGCTTGGAGCTTGGACCTTGGAGCTTGGAGCTTGGACCTTGGTGCTTGGACCTTAGAGCTTGGAGCTTGGAGCTTGGAGCTTGGAGCTTGGACCTTGGGGCTTGAACCTTAGAGCTTGGAGCTTGGAGCTTGGACCTTAGAGCTTGGGGAGCTTGAACCTTAGAGCTTGGAGCTTGGGGCTTGGACCTTAGAGCTTGGAGCTTGGACCTTAGAGCTTGGCTTGGGCTTGGGCTTGGTGGAGCCAAATGTTGTTGGTGGTGATTCCCGCTGGGAATACACCCACGCGTAAAATATAGGAGGTGTTTAGGATAAAAGTGTCTGCTAAATGGAACATGTGATTTTGTCATCGAGTTGTTTCAACAGTCTGATCAGAATGTGGTAGGAAGATGAGGTATTTAGCAGTGACAGTAGTGACATCACCTTTAGGACTGTTCATTAGTTCAACTAACTGTTTTCTGATTGGTGTTTGACGAAGGCCCCCTTTGACTCCTAGTGTGGGGTGCGAGATGCACTTTCTGGACCTCCCCAGCCTCCTTACCACCTCAGAGAAAGACTGGATCCCAAATCCCCCATTTACATGTTCACACTCACTTCCTCCTTTGCACAAGTGTCCCAAATGCAGGTAAAACTATAGAGGGTGTAGGGGCCAATTAGCCCCACCCCGGTAGTCTTCTACTGAGCCAGCAATGCTGCCAGCTTCAGAGAAGTGGAATCCCATAAGGCACTGCGTTATTTTTTTTTACTTTGCGCAATTTCACAAAATAATAGAGGCTTTTGAATGAAATGACACGTGTTGTTTATGTCCGATGTCCTGACTCGACACGTATAAAGATGACATAGCACACATGCTAACTGTTATATTTTGTTACACGACAGGGGGATTTGTTCATTTTAATTTCTTGCTTGTTTTGTTATTTAAATGTGGAATATGAAGTGCACCATTCAAGTCGAGGAGTGTTGGTGCTTTCAAGACAACTGGGAACTCTGGGGAAAAAAGATGTCAAATCTTTTGAAGTCAAATCAGTGAAAGCGTCGGAAAGTGGAGCTCTAGAAAGATGCCTGAGTTTACCACTTGGAATTCAGAAGAGTTGGATGACCGTTAATTAAAAAAAGAAAAATCTCAGTCCAAGCTAGTTTTTTTTTTCACTGTTCTCAGTTGTCTTGGACACACTGAAGTCAGGGAGGCGTCGGAGATTTGCGAAGTTCCCAGTTGTTTTGAATGCGGCATGAGTACCGAATTTGATAGGTTTTATTGATCCCTCACCACTCTGGAAGTCACCTCTGCGTTTGGTCAGCAACACGTGACAACAGAGGGCCCTCTGAGAAGTTGGTGGGGGGCAAGGCGAGTGGTTTGGGATTCTAAAGAGAGACAGAGTAGGAAGAGGAGAGTGCCTGCAGAACTTCCCTGTTGGCTCCACCCCTCTCATGTCTGGTGGTTTTGATTGGACAAACTAACCTCTCCACAGACAGACAGGGTTGGTGTCTAGATGGTGCCTGCATGTCAACTTGCACTAATATGGATGTTTGTGTTTGTTTGTGTATGTTTGTGTTTGCATCCTTTGCAGTGTTGTTTACCAGGATGGATTTTTATGGTGCAGATATTTATGTAAGTATTATTACCAGTGAATGACGTAGAGGACCGTAACAGAGATAGATGTGTTTCTACTTACCACTAGGACACATGACATTCACATGTGCCTGTATTCATGTTGGTTGGTTGTATGCTGAGCCATATATTTAGAGAGTTGCTGAGCCAGGAATTTAGAGAGTTGCAGAGTGGGTATTTAGAGAATTGCAGAGTCAGGTATTTAGAGAGTTGCTGAGCCATGTATTTAGAGAGTTGCTGAGCCACATATTTAGAGTTGCAGAGCCACATATTTAGAGAGTTGCTGAGCCACATATTTAGAGAGTTGCAGAGCCAGGTATTTGAAATTTGCTGAGCCACATATTTAGAGAGAGTTGCAGAGCCATATATTTAGAGTTGCAGAGGCCATATATTTAGGAGAGTTGCTGAGCCAGGTATTTTAGAGTTGCAGAGCCAGATATTTAGAGTTGCAGAGCCAGATGTTCCAGATATTTAGAGAGTTGCAGGCCAGCCAGATATTTAGAGAGTTGCAGAGCCAGATATTTCCAGATATTTGAGAGTTGCAGAGCCACATATTTAGAGTTGCAGAGTCTGTATATTTGAGATGTTTGCAGAGCCATATATTTAGAGAGTTGCAGAGCCATATATTTAGAGTTGCAGAGCCAGGTATTTCCAGAGAGTTGCAGAGGCCAGGTATTTAGAGAGTTGCAGAGCCAGATATTTAGAGTTGCAGAGCCAGGTATTTAGAGAGTTGCAGAGCCAGATATTTAGAGAGTTGCAGGCCAGGTATTTAGAGTGCAGAGCCAGATATTTACATATTTAGAGAGTTGCAGAGTCAGGTATTTAGAGAGTTAATGAGACATATATTTAGAGAGTTGCAGAGTCAGGTATTTAGGAGAGTTGCCAGAGTCAGTTATTTAGAGAGTTGCAGAGCCATATATTTTAGAGAGTTGAGCCAGGTATTTAGAGAGTTGCTGAGCCATATATTTAGAGAGTTGCATAGTCAGGTATTTAGAGATTTGCTGGAGCCAGATATTTAGAGAGTTGCTGAGCCAGATATTTAGAGAGAGTTGCAGAGCCAGGTATTTAGAGAGTTGCAGAGACAGTTATTTAGAGAGTTGCAGAGTCATATATTTAGAGTTGCTGAGCCGGGTATCTTTAGAGAGTTGCAGGAGCCAGGTATTTAGAGAGCTGCAGAGTCAGGTATTTAGAGAGTTGCATAGCCATATATTTAGAGAGTTGCAGAGCCAGATATTTCCAGATATTTAGAGAGTTGCAGAGCCAGATATTTAGAGAGTTGCAGAGCCAGGTATTTAGAGTTGCAGAGTCAGGTATTTTAGAGAGTTGCAGAGACCAGATATTTCCAGATATTTAGAGAGTTGCAGAGCCAGATATTTAGAGAGTTAATGAGCCAGGTATTTAGAGAGTTGCAGAGTCATATTTAGAGTTGCAGAGCCATGTATGTAGAGAGTTGCAGAGTAATATATTTAGAGAGTTGCTGAGCCAGGTATTTTGGGAGAGTTGCAGAGCCATATATTTAGAGTTGTAGAGCCATATATTTTTAGAGAGTTGCAGAGCCAGATATTTAGAGAGTTGCAGAGCCAGATATTTCCAGATATTTAGAGAGTTGCAGAGCCAGATATTTCCAGATATTTTAGAGAGTTGCTGAGCCAGATATTTCCAGATATTTAGAGAGTTGCAGAGCCACATATTTAGAGAGTTGCAGAGTCATATATTTAGAGAGTTGCAGAGCCATATATTTAGAGAGTAGCAGAGCCAGGTATTTAGAGTTGCAGAGCCAGGTATTTTTCGGCAGATATTTAGAGAGTTGCAGAGCCAGGTATTTAGAGTTGCAGAGCCAGATATTTAGAGTTGCAGAGCCAGGTATTTAGAGAGTTGCAGAGCCAGATATTTAGAGAGTTGCAGAGCCAGATATTTAGAGAGTTAAGAGCCATTTCAGATATTTTAGAGAGTTGCAGAGCCACATGTTTAGAGGGTTGCAGAGTCAGGTATTTAGAGAGTTGCAGAGCCAGGTATTTAGAGAGTTGCAGAGACAGTTATTTAGAGAGTTGCAGAGCCAGGTATTTAGAGTGTTGCAGAGCCATATATTTAGAGAGTTGCAGAGCCAGGTATTTAGAGTTAATGAGCCATATATTTAGATTTTTGCAGAGCCAGATATTTCCAGATATTTAGAGAGTTGCAAACCAGATATTTAGAGAGTTGCAGAGCCAGGTATTTAGAGAGTTGCAGAGTCAGTTATTTAGAGATTTGCAGAGCCATATATTTAGAGAGTTGCAGAGTCAGGTATTTAGAGAGTTGCTGAGCCATATATTTAGAGAGTTGCAGAGTCATATATTTAGAGAGTTGCAGAGATATTTCAGATATTTAGAGAGTTGCTGGAGCCAGATCTTTTAGAGAGTTGCAGAGCCAGGTATTTAGAGGAGTTGCAGAGCCAGTTATTTGAGGTTGCAGAGCCAGATATTTAGATTTGAGAGTTGCAGAGCCAGATATTTATTGCAGAGCCAGGAGAGTTGCAGAGACAGTTATTTAGAGGGTTGCAGAGGCAGATATTTAGAGAGTTGCAGTTTCGTTATTTAGAGAGCTGCAGAGCCAGGTATTTAGAGAGTTGCAGAGCCATGTATTTAGAGAGTTAATGAGACAGTTATTTAGAGAGTTGCAGAGTCATATATTTAGAGAGTTGCTGAGTCAGGTATTTAGAGTTGCTGAGCCATATATTTAGAGAGTTGCAGAGTCAGGTATTTAGAGAGTTGCAGAGTCAGGTATTTAGAGAGTTGCAGAGCCATATATTTAGAGTTGCAGAGCCATGTATTTAGAGAGTTGCAGAGTCAGGTATTTAGAGAGTTGCAGAGCCAGGTATATTTAGAGAGTTCAGAGCCATATATTTAGAGAGTTGCAGAGTCAGGTATTTAGAGAGTTGCAGAGCCAGGTATTTAGAGAGTTGCAGAGCCATATATTTAGAGAGTTGCAGAGCTATATATTTAGAGAGTTGCAGAGTCATATATTTAGAGAGTTGCAGAGCCATATATTTAGAGAGTTGCAGAGTCAGGTATTTAGAGTTGTAGAGGCCATATATTTAGAGAGTTGTGAGCCATATATTTAGAGTTGCTGGGATATTTAGAGAGTTGCAGAGCCATATATTTAGAGGAATAGATCCATGTATTCAGCAACATTGCAGGGGGTATTTAAAGTTGCAGAGTGTAACTGAGAGTCTAAATTTAGAACAATAATCAACATTGCAAAAGTTGTAAAATGCCATATATGGTTTGGTTTGGTTGAATGTGGCCATAATGTAATGTAACCACAAGCCATATGTTTATAGAGTTGCAGAGCCAGGTATTAAACACAACCTGCCAGACCAGGTATTTATAGACCTACATCAGCCAGGTATAAACACAAGTTGCATACCATGTTTATAGAGTTGCATCAGCTCAATGTAATTAAACACAATTGCAGAGCCAATGTCTATAGGGTTACATCAGCTCAATGCAATGTAAACAGAGTTGCCATACCAATGTCTATAGACCGCATCAGCTCAATGTAACGTAAAGGTATTTAGAGAGTACCAATGTCTAGAGAGTTGCACATCAGCTCAATGAGAGTTGCAAACACAACCTGAGAGTTGCAATGTCAGGTATTTAGACCTGCAGAGCCATATATTTAGCTGGGAAACACAGGTTTCTGCATACCAATGTTTACAATGAATAACCTACATCAGCTCCCAGCACAATTAATGATATTTAAACTGTGCTATGTAACTGAATGTTTATAGAACAACATCAGCTCAAAAGTTGGCACCCTCCATAAAATGTCATATATGGTTTGATTTGGTTGAATCAGCTCAATATAATGTAAACAACCATCCCATACCAATGTCTATAGACCTACATCAGCTCAATGTAATGTGTCCACAACCTGCCATACCAATGTCTATAGACCTACATCAGCTCAATGTAATGTAAACACAACCTGCCATACCAATGTCTATAGACCTACATCAGCTCAATGTAATGTAAACACAACCTGCCATACCAATGTTTATAGACCTACATCAGCTCAATATAATGTAAACACAACCTGCCATACCAATGTCTATAGACCTACATCAGCTCAATGTAATGTAAACACAACCTGCCATACCAATGTCTATAGACCTACATCAGCTCAATGTAATGTAAACACAACCTGCCATACCAATGTCTATAGACCTACATCAGCTCAATGTAATGTAAACACAACCTGCCATACCAATGTCTATAGACCTACATCAGCTCAATGTAATGTAACCACAACCTGCCATACCAATGTCTATAGACCTACATCAGCTCAATGTAACAAACACAACCTGCCATACCAATGTCTATAGACCTACATCAGCTCACTGTAATGTAAACACAACCTGCCACAGCCTAATGTCTATAGACCTACATCAGCTCAATGTAACGTAAACACAACCTGCCATACCAATGTTTATAGACCTACATCAGCTCAATGTAATGTAAACACAACCTGCCATACCAATGTCTATAGACCTACATCAGCTCAATGTAACGTAAACACAACCTGCCATACCAATGTTTATAGACCTACATCAGCTCAATGTAATGTAAACACAACCTGCCATACCAATGTCTATAGACCTACATCAGCTCAATGTAACGTAAACACAACCTGCCATACCAATGTTTATAGACCTACATCAGCTCAATGTAATGTAAACACAACCTGCCATACCAATGTCTATAGACCTACATCAGCTCAATGTAACGTAAACACAATCAACCACAGGCGCTTGGTGACACCTTAATTGGGGAGGACGAGCTTGTGGTATCAACTGGAGCGGAATCAGGGGAATGGCATCAAATACATCAGACAGACGGTTTCCATGGTTTCCAGTTGTTTGATGACATTCCATTTGCTCCGTTCCAGACATTATTATGAGCCGTCCTCCCCTCACCAGCCTCCGCTGCAACCAACCCATACAAATCCAGAAATATAATACAGTATTACATCAGTAGAATGGTAATAATATAGTACAGTATTACATCAGTAGAATGGTAATAATATAGTACAGTAATACATCAGTAGAATGGTAATAATATAGTACAGTATTACATAAGTAGAATGGTAATAATATAGTACAG
>NW_026284398.1:0-3155 GCF_023373465.1 Oncorhynchus keta
GCTGCCCCCTGCTGTGTGTTGCTATAGCAGCTGCCCCCTGCTTTGTGTTGCTATAGCAGCTGCCCCCTGCTGTGTGTTGCTATAGCAGCTGCCCCCCCTGCTTTGTGTTGCTATAGCAGCTGCCCCCCTGCTTTGTGTTGCTATAGCAGCTGCCCCCTGCTGTGTGTTGCTATAGCAGCTGCCCCCTGCTGTGTGTTGCTATAGCAGCTGCCCCCTGCTGTGTGTTGCTATAGCAGCTGCCCCCTGCTGTGTGTTGCTATAGCAGCTGCCCCCCCTGCTGTGTGTTGCTATAGCAGCTGCCCCCTGCTGTGTGTTGCTATAGCAGCTGCCCCCCTGCTGTGTGTTGCTATAGCAGCTGCCCCCTGCTGTGTGTTGCTATAGCAGCTGCCCCCCCTGCTGTGTGTTGCTATAGCAGCTGCCCCCCTGCTGTGTGTTGCTATAGCAGCTGCCCCCCTGCTGTGTGTTGCTATAGCAGCTGCCCCCCTGCTGTGTGTTGCCATAGCAGCTGCCCCCCTGCTGTGTGTTGCTATAGCAGCTGCCCCCTGCTGTGTGTTGCTATAGCAGCTGCCCCCTGCTGTTGTGTTGCTATAGCAGCTGCCCCCTGCTGTGTGTTGCTATAGCAGCTGCCCCTGCTGTGTGTTGCTATAGCAGCTGCCCCTGCTGTGTGTTGCTATAGCAGCTGCCCCCTGCTGTGTGTTGCATAGCAGCTGCCCCCTGCTGTGTGTTGCTATAGCAGCTGCCCCCCTGCTGTGTGTTGCTATAGCAGCTGCCCCCTGCTGTGTGTTGCTATAGCAGCTGTCTCCTGTTGTGTTGCTATAGCAGCTGCCCCCTGCTGTTGTGTGTTGCTATAGCAGCTGCCCCCTGCTGTGTGTTGCTATAGCAGCTGCCCCCCTGCTGTGTGTTGCTATAGCAGCTGCCCCCTGCTGTGTGTTGCTATAGCAGCTGCCCCCTGCTGTGTGTTGCTATAGCAGCTGCCCCCTGCTGTGTGTTGCTATAGCAGCTGCCCCCTGCTGTGTGTTGCTATAGCAGCTGCCCCCTGCTGTGTGTTGCTATAGCAGCTGCCCCCCCTGCTGTGTGTTGCTATAGCAGCTGCCCCCCTGCTGTGTGTTGCTATAGCAGCTGCCCCCCCTGCTGTGTGTTGCTATAGCAGCTGCCCCCCCTGCTGTGTGTTGCTATAGCAGCTGCCCCCCCTGCTGTGTGTTGCTATAGCAGCTGCCCCCCCTGCTGTGTGTTGCTATAGCAGCTGCCCCCTGCTGTGTGTTGCTATAGCAGCTGCCCCCCTGCTGTGTGTTGCTATAGCAGCTGCCCCCCTGCTGTGTGTTGCTATAGCAGCTGCCCCCTGCTGTGTGTTGCTATAGCAGCTGTCCCCCCTGCTGTGTGTTGCTATAGCAGCTGCCCCCTGCTGCTGTGTTGCTATAGCAGCTGCCCCCTGCTGTGTGTTGCTATAGCAGCTGCCCCCTGCTGTGTGTTGCTATAGCAGCTGCCCCCCTGCTGTGTGTTGCTATAGCAGCTGCCCCCCTGCTGTGTGTTGCTATAGCAGCTGCCCCCTGCTGTGTGTTGCTATAGCAGCTGCCCCCTGCTGTGTGTTGCTATAGCAGCTGCCCCCTGCTGTGTGTTGCTATAGCAGCTGCCCCCCTGCTGTGTGTTGCTATAGCAGCTGCCCCCCTGCTGTGTGTTGCTATAGCAGCTGCCCCCTGCTGTGTGTTGCTATAGCAGCTGCCCCTGCTGTTGTGTTGCTATAGCAGCTGCCCCCTGCTGTGTGTTGCTATAGCAGCTGCCCCCTGCTGTGTGTTGCTATAGCAGCTGCCCCCTGCTGTGTGTTGCTATAGCAGCTGCCCCCCTGCTGTGTGTTGCTATAGCAGCTGCCCCCCTGCTGTGTGTTGCCATAGCAGCTGTCCCCCTGCTGTGTGTTGCTATAGCAGCTGTCCCCCTGCTGTGTGTTGCTATAGCAGCTGCCCCCTGCTGTGTGTTGCTATAGCAGCTGCCCCCTGCTGTGTGTTGCTATAGCAGCTGCCCCCTGCTGTGTGTTGCTATAGCAGCTGCCCTCCTGCTGTGTGTTGCTATAGCAGCTGCCCCCCTGCTTGTGTGTTGCTATAGCAGCTGCCCCCTGCTGTGTGTTGCTATAGCAGCTGCCTCCCCCCCTGCTGTGTGTTGCTATAGCAGCTGCCCCCCTGCTGTGTGTTGCTATAGCAGCTGCCCCCTGCTGTGTGTTGCTATAGCAGCTGCCCCCCTGCTGTGTGTTGCTATAGCAGCTGCCCCCTGCTGTGTGTTGCTATAGCAGCTGCCCCCTGCTGTGTGTTGCTATAGCAGCTGCCCCCTGCTGTGTGTTGCTATAGCTGCCCCCTGCTGTGTGTTGCTATAGCAGCTGCCCCCTGCTGTGTGTTGCTATAGCAGCTGCCCCCCTGCTGTGTGTTGCTATAGCAGCTGCCCCCCTGCTTGTGTGTTGCTATAGCAGCTGCCCCCTGCTGTGTGTTGCTATAGCAGCTGCCCCCTGCTGTGTGTTGCTATAGCAGCTGCCCCCCTGCTGTGTGTTGCTATAGCAGCTGCCCCCTGCTGTGTGTTGCTATAGCAGCTGCCCCTGCTTGTGTTGCTATAGCAGCTGCCCCCCTGCTGTGTGTTGCTATAGCAGCTGCCCCCTGCTGTGTGTTGCTATAGCAGCTGCCCCCTGCTGCTGTGTTGCTATAGCAGCTGCCCCCTGCTGTGTGTTGCTATAGCAGCTGCCCCCTGCTGTGTGTTGCTATAGCAGCTGCCCCCCTGCTGTGTGTTGCTATAGCAGCTGCCCCCCTGCTGTGTGTTGCTATAGCAGCTGCCCCCTGCTGTGTGTTGCTATAGCAGCTGCCCCCTGCTGTGTGTTGCTATAGCAGCTGCCCCCCTGCTGTGTGTTGCTATAGCAGCTGCCCCCTGCTGTGTGTTGCTATAGCAGCTGCCCCCTGCTGTGTGTTGCTATAGCAGCTGCCCCCCTGCTGTGTGTTGCTATAGCAGCTGCCCCCCCTGCTGTGTGTTGCTATAGCAGCTGCCCCCCTGCTGTGTGTTGCTATAGCAGCTGCCCCCCCTGCTGTGTGTTGCTATAGCAGCTGCCCCCCCCTGCTGTGTGTTGCTATAGCAGCTGCCCCCCTGCTGTGTGTTGCTATAGCAGCTGCCCCCCTGCTGTGTGT